>NW_017731897.1:106680-211311 GCF_001890085.2 Hipposideros armiger
CTTAGCTGTAGAGGGCAGTGTCACTGGCCCTCATATGTGGGATCTGAACCAGGGCCCTCTGGTGTTCCAAGCCAGCTCTTAACCAACGTGCTACTTGGCCAGCCCTGTATGCTCTTTTCATGTTAATGTTTTATCCAAAAATTTTCTTTGATGAGTTCTAAGCCTTTTTTGTTTCCAAAGTCTCCTTTGTTCTTCCCACTTCTAATTGCCATGGATCTTAATTCTCTTTGTATGTTCTCTATTTATTGTTTATTTAAAACAACTTTATTTCCTTAAAGACAGTTTAAAGAGTTGTTAAATTTGATAGCAGTATGCTGCATCTTCATAAGTACATTTACATTTGTGTGCAGTTTTCTAATTCCTAACAAGTTTCCTATATGTTATTTCATTTTGCAAAGCAAAGCACAGGTGTGGTATTTTGAAGGTTATGCTACAAGTTAGCCAAGGCCTGTTCTCCAAGAGATCCATGGACTTACTGAATGGTTTGAAAGCAAAGGGCAGACTCACTGAGTCTCAATGCAAGTCACAGCCTTTGAAGTGCAGTCCATGCTCCCTTTAAGAAGTCACTCCAAACACAGACTCAGCCTGGGGAGGAGCACCCATGTGGGTTCAGCAATGTCAATAATGTTCTGGTTCTGAGGTGACATGTCTTGTTTGTATATATCAAGTGTTATACAATTTCAAAACAAAAACAAAAAAATAACCCAACCTTTCCACAGGACATTATTCTTGTTTCACTATGTAAGAAACATCACTGTGCAAAAATGCATCTTAGAACCTACCAATGTCAGAAGCTGTAAGAGAAGAGAAACCTCTGGCAGGACTCTGTAATCTGGCCTCTTACTGGACTTTGTTTAAGAAATACCACAGCATTCCTGTTTCCTGCACTATACATATAGAAAGCTCTTGAACTTTCCTCATTATTTGCAAACCCAAGAACTGATTTTAAAAATACTATTAGAATTGATGTGGAATTCAAGTAACATGTCAGAATTCAAGATATTTTTCCAAAGACAAATTGCTTTTCAAACAATTATCAAAAAACAACTAAAATATTGAAAGCAAACACCTCATTTACCTTAAAAATAAAAAACATAAACTACATAGACATGGACCTGGAAGTATCCCATATTAATGAAATAGTAAATAAGAACGATTATTATTTTTCATCTCAATTTTGTACGTTTTACACAGACTCTCTCAACCTCATAACTCCACCAGGTGGTTGTCAATGTCCTGTTTGACCTGATGAAAACATGGTCAGGACAACTGAATAAATGTCAGATGCCACACAGCTCTAAGCAGTCAGGCCAGGAACCTTTATTTTACTTCAAAGCCTCTTCAGTGTTTTTCCACTCCCCACCGTCCCTTGATCAGTTTCAGGACCTATAGAGAGAAAACTGCCAGACGACTATGCTGCAGTGGAAAGTTGAATTGAATGTAGAGTTGGGAAAACTGGATATTAAATGAAGTCATTTTTTCCTCATAATAAAGTACAGATTTAATGTAACTGTAACCAAAATCCCAGTAGGACTTTCTTTTAGGGGACAGTGGCTTTTTTGTGGAAATGTTACACCAAAGTTCATTGATATGTGTAAACAGGGAATGAATGCATGTGCTGATCTCTGCTCCCTCCTTCCAAGCTGATGAGGCAGAAGTAGAAGACTTTAAAAGCCATAAAACCACAAGAACAAGAAAATGAAAACAGATGAGAGATAGTCCACATGTTTTTGAACAATGGATAGTGTGAGGATAAGTGGCTAAAAAAAAAAGGAGAGAGACCAAAGAACTAACCCAGAAAAAGGGCAGTCAGCAAGAAACAAGCCAATTCACATCACAGAATCACAGAAGGTTCCAGAACTGGCAGAGAAGAGGGGCCAAAATAAGAGAAAGTGTATATAGTTACAGTTGACTCTCACATCCTCTTCCCCACCCCAGCAATCAATAGATAGTTTCGTCTCAGAGAAAAAAAATTTTTAAGCAGCCCCAGATTATGAGGCACCAGGCACAGAGAAGGGGAGAGGACATTATTGAACTGAGCAATGCTGACCTCAGCTTGTTCCAGCTCCCGGAACTCTGGTCATCAAGCTCAAACCCACAGGAAGGCGCCTGGAAGCGTCTTCTCCAGAGAACATGACCAGCCCAATGAAAATCACCTACAGATACGAGGAGTGGAGGGCTCTTTCTATGAAATGATGTCTATCAATGGATAGACAATATCTAATTTTTAAAAGCAGGCACAGAGGAGGGGAGTGACCAGACAGCCAAGGATGACTAGATATTTGAAGAAAGCTTCTAAGAGGAAATATAAAGATAAAAACAAACAGTCAAGTTAAAAATAAACTGGAAAAAACAGAAGCATCAAGGAGCAGAATACTAACAACAAAAAACTGTTCTACCCTTATATGACAGAGTTTGTCCATGAAACAAGAACAAATCTATAAAAATAGAACAGTAGAATAGTATTAAGTTCTTTAAAAATAAATATTTATTTCTCCACCATACAATTATTTAAAACCAATTGGAACTTTATTTCCAGTTTGTTATTATGATGTTCTTAATTTATGCCTCTTATTTTAAGATATTTTATTCATAATTATCTTAAAATTCCCAAAATAGCCATTTCAATACTTATAACTATTTCATGTATGCACTGCTTTCCTTTTGTTGGTTCTGCATTCTGATGGATTTTAATGAGTCGTGTACTTCCTTGAACAGCTTTTCCAGAAATTATGCATTGGTAGGATATTTCCTAAGTATTGAGATGGAAAAAACCATAGGCAGTCAGGGGCATGGCCACAGTGTAGGGGATTAAGGCAAAGACCATAGCAAAGCCAAAGGAAATAACCTTAAAATGACTAACAAAGAGAGTCAAGCTGAAGAGCCCGCCAAAAACTAGTAGCCCAGGTGTAGAGGGGAGAGCCAATCAACAAGCAAGTTCGAATGACAAAGCCCCCAGGTATAGGAAAAACCAATGAGCTCTGACTCAGAGTTCCCAGCCTAGCGCAGCCCACAGGGCGTTTCGCTCAAATCCCTGCTCTCTGCAGATCTGCGGAGAGCTTTTCCCTTGCGCTTTTTCTCTTACACTTTTGCAATAAAACTGCTTCTGCTTAAACCTTGCCTCTCTGGATCCACGTTTCCATTCTTTGGTAATGGCGAGATCACGATCCCGGTGAAATTAAATCAGGATTCTATTTCAGTATCAACATGTCACAAAGCATATTTCTTTTGTGGCTGTACAAATATTAGTTTACCTACATGAAGTATTCTAGATTCACAATCCTGGTGAATCTTGTTCCTTTGTCATCAGGCAATTAGCTATTGAATAACACTGCTTGTTTCTTCCATTTTTAAAATTTAAATGTTTATACAATTTTTCTTTGTACCCATGAAATTAGAAAAAACTGTTAGAATTTAATATGTGTGTGTGTGTTTCAATATCCTATATAGGCCCCACAGGACTTTTCCCCCAGAAACCTCAAATTACTCTTTAGCACAGGTAAATTTTCTTTTATATATGTTTAAATATTACTACTTCTCCATCTGCCCCAAGTTAGAGTGGATGAGGAGGGTAAACATGTCTTGGATACACAAAATCTATCCTCTCAGTCACCTTTTATAATTCCTCTTTCTTTATATTTTCATTCTACTTGTATAATCTGTGAAAATTACTCAAATTAGTTTCTAAATCCCTAACTCAATTTTCAGCAGTGTTTAATTGATATTCATTGCCAATATTGTGGGGTTCTTTCAGCAGTTATATTTTCAATTCTTTTTCATAGCAGCCTACTTTTTTTTGGCACAATATCCCCCTCAACTCTCCTGGAGATTGCCAATTGGGGTATATTTCAATATTTCATCTGTTTTTCAGATTAATTCTATTTTATGCATTTTCTCTGAATATTCCACATCTTTCCCCCACTAATTTGACCTGCTGCTTCTCTTCAAATGTTTTCAGTTAAGATTCTTCATTGTTTGTCCATATTTATCAAATGAAAGTATAAATCATTTTTACAAGGACAAGTTTTACTAAGCACTTTCTGTGTGCTAGAGTTCTAAATAATATTAACTTTAGTCATGTAAACCCCAAAATAATCCTATGAAGAAAATATTATCCTCCCTGAGTGTCGCCTGAAGGTGAAAAGACATAGGCAGCTGTGACAAGTCAGGGATTCTGTCCAAATTACTGGGGTCTTTTGGCCTCTCGACCCCACTTAAACCCCACTTGCTCCTCCAGCCTCTGTTTGGGACCTGGGGGACACCTGTGCAGTCAGAGCTGTGGATGCCAGGAGGAAGTCCAAGAGGAGCACATGAATCAACATTTGGTTTTCTTTTTCTTTTGTATGTATTTGCTGTGTGAACGCAAACTCAGTGGAACCCTCCTTCCTTATGCCCAGGTAGAACATTGCAGTGGCCTATGAGGGCTGCACCTAGTGAGCCAGCCACAAAGTGAAGCCTGGGGGTGAGGCTGCAACTGCCATGGGGGATGTGCAGGAACAGACACCAAGGTCTTTCATCCCCCACCCTAAACACCTCCCAACCTCAGCGGCTCAGGGCCCGATTTTGAGGGGTCACCTACAATACTCATCTTCCCTGGATGCCCTGGGTTGTTTGTCCTAAATTGAGGATCACATATAACTGATTTCTTGGTCATTCTGACTTTATCTTTAAAATGTTGGCTCATTGATGGTACCCTTCCATGTAAAAAAAAAAAACTATCTGAAATCAATTGTTAATATAATTAAGTAGTGTTATGAGCAGTGTGACTAAAAGTTTAGGTCCCAGAGTTAGATAACCTTTGTTCAAATCCTGGTTTCACAAATTATTATGTGAATTTGAGCAAGCTATTTTACTTCTCTAAATACTTTCTTTTCTGTAAATTAGCAATAATAATAGGGTTATTAGGCAGAACAATAAAATAAGGCATTTAAAGCATTTAGCACAGAGCCTGGTTTGCAGTAAACACAATAAACCTCTAGAGTCAACAACGTTACCAGGATATCTAAAACCACCATGATGATTTCAAATTGTTTGAGTTCTAACTTTAGGGGGGGGGGCGGTGACAAGCTGAATAAATAAATAGTAGAAAATTAAGAGCAAAATCATCATTACTTGAAAGTGATGTGATATGTAAAGTCTAAACAATTCTATTGTATGAGTGCTTTTATATATAAAAAGTCTGAAAAAAGTTTTAAAGAATATACCTGTAGATTTTATTACTTTTTTGGTTGAATGTTTTTTTGTTTGTTTGTTTGTTTGTTTTTTAGCTGAGCCATCCTGCCACCTGTTGGCAGCTCAGCAGCAGCTCAGCTCAGGCCGGGCATTAAACCGCTGTTGCTCAGAGCCCGCACTCTTGAGGAAGCTCTTAACCAAGTGAGCCACTCGGTCAGCCCTTTGGTTTACTTTTTATCTTTAAATAATTTAGACTTACAGAAAATCAAAAATAGAACAGAGAGTTCCTTTTTGTTTAACATTGCTATGATGCATTTGCCCAAACTAAGTATTTGTGCAATACTATAAACTAGACATTTATTTGCACACTTTAATCTCCTTTTTCCGTTCCAAGATCCAATCTAAGATCCCCCACTGTATTTGTCACATCTCCTTGGTCTCCTCCAATCTGGGACAATTCCTCAGCCTCTTCTTGTCTTTCATAACTTTGACACTTAAAGAGTTTTGGTCAGTTAGTTATCTGGTATACTATCCCTCATCTGAGTTTGTCCAATCTTTTCTCATAGACTCAGGTTTTGCACAAGTACACACAGAAGTGATGTGTCCCTCTTGGTGCATCCTATGGAGAGATGCATGGTGTCAATATGTTTTATCACTGGTGATATCACCTTTGGTCTCTTGGCTAATGTGGTGTTTACTATAGGGAAACACTGTTTCTTGAACAACTCTTTGCTTTACCCTTGACACAAAACAGTCCACAGATAGGTGTCAGCACATTCTGGACATCCAAGTCATAAAGAATGTGGAACTGAGTTTTAGAGCTCTGCTTTTCAAAAGTCCTTTTATACTTTAATTTCAGCTCAATCACAATAATTAAAGAAAACTACATTGTGCTTCTATTGCAAAGGAATGTGACATGAAAGCCACATGAAATCATGTTTTTTTGAGACAAGGAACAAAATGCACTCTATGTGGCTATCTCAACAGGTAGAAATAGTGTGAAGCTCAGTCATTTACTCTGATGAAAGTTCTCTTAGCCTGAAGTGTTAATAAAAAGAATAGTCTTGCATGATTAAATCTGTATTACCATTAAAAAATCATAATAAGCACATTAAAATGTTTGCCAGGGCACTACCTCTTATCCTTTAGCTCTGGCTTTCAAAGGCTAATAGGTTTCCTTGATGATAGACAACTTGAATGGCCTTTCACACACAAAACAATTTTAAGTACAAAATTTCCATTACCCACCGCTGGCCACAGGCAACTTCCTTGAGGGGTACACAATTGTACTATTACATAAAGCAATAACATCCCCAAAGTGCCAAATAATGCAGCTCTTATGTTGTAGTTTGATGATCTCTATGACTTACACATGTTGTCTGCCTCTATTTCCCCATGTCCACATGTTCTGAATTCCATACCATACCCTACCCAGCAGTAGAAGCAATGGAGGAACACTCCCTGTGTGTGGCAAGGCTTAGTCAGGGCCCTGCTCCAACTAGCTGCTAATGCAACCCACCTGTCTTCCTCTGTGGCAGTGGGCCCTAGTCAAAGGCCTTTCCAGACCATGTGGTCACTAAGGATTCCACGCTGTAGCAGGGAGCTTCAGACAAAGACATTCCTAGACTGCATGGGTCATTAAGACTTCAGCGTTTAATATTTCCGAATTCCTACCTCACTGGGGAGCCAACCAGGAACTGGCACAATGGCCACATGTCCTAATATTAATCTTAGCTGCCAACCTAGAAACCTCAGGTTATATAGCCTCAAGTCCTGCCCAGGTCGGCCTCAACCTCTGGATGTAAATCCACTGAGCCTGTGCCGGCATTAATAAATGTTGCTTCCCGAGCTTTGGTGTCCTGTATCTCTGTCTGAGTTTCCCTCAACATAATTGGGGGCTCGCCCTGGAGGCAGAGACAGTGATATTTTTTGCCTCCCTTTTCCCCAAGGCCTGGCTCCCCCAGATGAAAGGGGACACGAACTCTACTTCGCGCCAGTGGACCCATGCTCGTCAGTGGAGACGTCTCCCTTACCAGCCACAGGGGACCGACCCGGGAGCACAAAGGAACCTGAAGGGCTACAGGAACCAGCTTGGGAGCACCACCTGACCAGACATGTAAGGACCTGGGTCCCTTAAGGCAGCCTGTCCATCAGCGGAGAGAAGGGGAGACTGATCACCTCCCAGAATCACCCAAATATCTCAATTTCTGAGAGAAACCGTGACTCCCAAGAATAGGGCGGTGGGCGGAGAATGACTGTGTTTGAGTCTGTGTGAATGAGACACAGTCTGTCTGCGAAGTGAGTGTGGAGTTCCAATCTGTGGGTCCGTGGCACACCTCATATGCCTTAGGGTGGCATCACTAAATTGTCTTGTACGGTTTAGTGATCCGAGTTAGGAGTTTATACCAACCCACCAATTGCTAAGAGGTGCTGAAAATCTCTGTGAGGGGAACGGCTGGAGATGGACAAAGTGAATCTCTGAGTAATTGTGTGTTGTGCTGATTTCGGGTGGTTGCCATGGGTGGGCGACAAAGTACTCAGAGTCTGTTAGAATGTATGTTAAAAAATTTTAAGAAGGGGTTCTCAGGGGATTATGGCATTGAGATGATCCCCCAAAAGCTCTGTACCTTCGGTAAGATTGACTGGCCGTCATTTGGTGTTGAATGACTAGCAGAGGGAAGCTTAGACAGGGACCTCATTAGTAAAGTCTGCCTTGTTGTTACTGGCAGCCCTGGTTACCCCGACCAGTTCCCCTATATCGACTCGTGGGAGGCTATTGTACATACCCAACCCCCTTGGTTGAAGTCCTGTTTGGAAAACCAGAGTAGAGTTCCTTTGGCCCGAGCTGTGATCCCCTCACGAAAGCCGCCTAGGACAAAACAGAAGGGCAAAAGCTGGTCTTGTCTTCAGACCCGGAGGAGATCCCATCCCCTATTCACCTATCTACCCACCTCTTCTGAGAGCCTCTGAGCCACCAGCCCAGCCCCCAGCACCACCCTCACCGGCCCCACCTTCTCCGCCCACCACGCTACCCCAGCCTCCAGTACCGCCCTCTGCGGTCCCACCTTCTCCGCTCACCACCCCCATCCCGGACCCTCCTGCTATGCTGTCACCTCCAGTCCTGACCCCATACAGGCCCACGAATAAGCAGCTGCAGACAAAGGGCCCTGAGACTGCGTGAACCAGCTCCCCCTATGGGAAACCAGAGGCCTTGTCTACTATGATCAGGAAGGCCAGATTCACGGAGGCCAATGCATGTGTGTGCACCAGTCCTTCTCAACCACTGATCTCTTAAATTGGAAAAATCATATCCCATCATTTACAGAGAAATCACAGGCTTTGACTGACGTCCTTCAGTCAATCATGCAAACACATCGGCCCACCTGGGCTGATTGTCCCCAGCTCCTCCTAACTCTCTTCAACACTGAGGAATGCTGGCCAGTCACCAAGGGAGCTATAAAATGGCTAGAGGAACATGCCCCACCCGGGACCTTAAACATTCAAGTGTATGCCCAGAACCATTTCACTGAGTGAAATGAACCCCCAGTGGGACCCCAATGATGACTGAGACTTCCAGATGCTGGAACAGGATCAAGAAACCCTTATAGGAGGCCTAAATGATGGTAACAAGAAAAGCATCATATGAACAACATCTTTGAAGTCCTCCAGGAACCCGAGGAGAGCACAAGCCAATTTTATGAAAGACTCTGTGAAACGTTCCATCTCTACACTCCCTTTGACTCTGAGGCCGTCGAGAATCAGCACATGATCAATGCTGTCTTTGTCGGGCAGTCCCAGGGTGACATCCAGTGGAAACTTCAGAAACTGGATGGATTTGCTGGCATGAATATCAGCCAGCTCCTTAAAATGGCGACCAAAGTCTATGTCAACCATGACCAAGGGGTTCCTTGAGAGGCAAATCGAAAGATGAAGAAAAAGGTGGACTTGCTTGCTGCAGCACTTGTTGAACAGCTGGGACCCCGGGAAAAAATGCCATCCCAAATCTGGGACTACCCCAGCGAGAAGGACATCAAGGGGAGTCACACACAGGGAGGCCAAGGCTGGGACACGACCAATGTGCTTAGTGCCACCAACGTGGCCCCTGGAAAAATGAATGTCCTCTGCGGTTGGGGAGGATGCCAACAGGTCTGAATCCCTGGAGGCCAGGTCGAGTCACTCACGGCCATTACCAGCTGCCCCAACAAACGCCAGGACATTCTGGAGACACTTCATTGAACTTGCTGGCATGGAAGAATACGGGGAAGAATAGGCCAGACCGGGCTTCATCCAGCTAAGCCCCCAGGAACTTATGATCTGAATGTTAATTGGGGGCCAACCTATTAACTTTATGGTTGACACAGGTGCTAAACATTCTGTTGTAACACAGCCTATAGGCCCTTTCTCCCAAAAGCAGGTCACCATCACGGGTGCCATGGGAGGACGAGTCCGTTGGCCCTTTTTACAGCCTCGACAATGCACCCTGGGAGGTTGAGAAATTACTCATCAGTTCCTCTACCTGTCAGACTGCCCTGTAGCATTATTGGGGAGAGATCTACTAGGAAAGCTCCAGGCTCAAATCACCTTTAACCACAGTGGCAATGCTGAGCTAACATTGGGCAAATCAGGAGCTAAGATTATGTCCCTCACCATACCTCAGGAGGAAGAATGGCGACTCTTTGTTCTTGGAGAAGAGGTTAAAGAGGGATCCGAACTCCCCTTCTAAATAGGGAGTTTGAGCAGAAGACAACCCATCGGGCCTGGCACGACATGCGGCCCCAGTAGTGGTAGAGCTTAAACCTGGGGCAGAACCGGTGCATCACAAGCAATACTACATCCCCCACAACGCTCGAGTTGGCATCCAAAGACATTTGGACAGACTCCTAAAATATGAGATTCTTCGTCCCAGCCAGTCACCTTGGAACACACCTCTGCTTCCAGTCCAAAAGCCGGGAACTGAAGATTACCATCCAGTGCATGACCTGAGAGCAGTAAACCAAGCAACGGTTACTCTACACCCAGTTCTTCCCAATCCATATATGCTTCTGGGCCTCATCCTAGCTGAAGCAACCCACTTCACCTGCCTGGACCTCAAAAATGCCTTCTTCTGTATTAATCTGGTCCCGCAGAGCCAGCCACTCTTCACCTTCTGGTGGGAAAGCCCTGAAAATGGGGACATAGGCCAGATAACATGAACAAAGCTATCTATGGCTTCAAGAACTCCCCAACCATTTTTGAGGCCTCCTTAGCTTCAAACCTAAAGCCCTTTCCAGCCAGCCAAACCGGTTGTGTACTGCTCCAATATGTAGACGACCTTTTACTAGCTGGGAAGAGCTATGATGACTGCATGCAGGGTACATATCACGTCCTTAAACTTTTGTGGGAAGCAGGCTACAAGGTCTCCAAGAAAAAGGCTCAGATATGCCAAGACAGGGTCAAATACCTTGGTTTCCACCTGTCACAAGGACAACGCCAGCTCGGCCCAGAAAGGAAGCAGACAGTATGTACCATCCCTGTCCCCACTACTCGGAAACAGGTTCGCGAATTCTTAGGGGCAGCAGGCTTCTGTAGGATCTGGATCCCCAACTTCTCTACTATAGCCAAACCCCTTTATGAAGCCACAAAGGGGGGTGAACGTGAACCTTTTCTGTGGGAGTCTCCACAACAAAAAGCTTATAATGAGCTTAAACGGGCTCTCATTCATGCCCCTGGCCTAGGACTCCCGGACATCACCAAGCCTTTCTTCCTCTACGTACATGAACATACGGGAATGACAATAAGAGTCCTTACCCAACTCTAGGGGACTGGCACTGTCCAGTAGCCTACCTCTCAAAACAACTTGACTCAGTGGCATTAGGACGGCCACCTTGCCTGAGCGCACTCGCAGCAATGGTCCTCCTTGTGTCTGAGGCTGACATGCTGACCCTGGGTCAGGAATTAACTGTCCGGGCTCCACACTTGGTTTGAGCCCTGTTAGATCATGAGGGACACTACTGGCTTACCAACTCCCAGATTGTCAAGTACCAAGGGCTACTGTGTGAAAACCCACGAGTCCGCCTTGAGATAGTACGGACCCAAAACCCAGCCACTTTACTGCCTGTAGGGCCTGGGCCCCCAGACCATGACAGCATCGAAGTCATGGACAAAATGTTTCCAGTAATCTGGACCTGACTGACCAACCTCTTACGGACCCCAATATAGAATACTACACGTGGTAGTAGCTATGTCTAGGGAAATAGACGGTTGGCTGGATATGCTGTAGTAACTCTACACACCATAATTGAAGCAAAACCCCTCCCACAGGGGACCTTGGCACAAAAGGTGGAGCTCATCGCCCTGACTCGGACCCTTCAGCTGGCAGGTGGGGTAAAAGCCAATATTTATACCGACTCTAAGTATGCCTTCACTACCCTCCATGTTCAGGGGCTTTATACAAAGAAAAGGGATTAATCAATTCAGGAGGGAAGGAAATTAAATATGGACAAGAGATTCTAGATCTCCTAGAAGCAGTATGGGCACCCAAAAGGGTGGCAGTCATACACTGCTGAGGCCACCAAAAGGGTGACATCATCACAGCCTGGGGCAATCGCAAGGCAGACCAAGCAGCCAAGTTAGCTGCAGCCAAAGAAACCCTCGAACCTCCAACGTTAACAGCCTCCATCTTTCCCAGCCCTTTAGCCAAATGGGATCCCAAATATTCCCACCAAGAAGAGGCCTGTTTTAAGACTGAAGGGGGAAGCCATCTCCATAATGGATGGTGGAAATTTTGAGATGGCCACATTGTCATACCAGGGACCCTAGCTCCTCCGGCTTTTGTCAAGCAGTTTCACCAATGAACCCACTTTTGTCGGAATGCCCTAGAATCAACCCTCAATATGTACTTCTACATACCCCGACACTCCAGTATCTCATGAATAGTCTATGAACAGTGCCTTGTTTGTGCTCGCAACAACCCACATCAAGGACCGACCCTACCCTCAGAAGTCCAACATACTGGTGGTGCCCCATTTGAAGATTTCACAATAGATTTCACTGAGATTCCATGCTCCAGTAGTCTTAGATATCTCTTAGTGTTTGTATGAACCTACTCGGGGTGGGTGGAAGCCTTACCCACCCGGACAGACATCATTGCAACAGTTCTGAATTCCTACAAGTATATACACCTAGTGGGTCTTGAGTGGGATTTAGCCCATGGAAGATACCATGCTTTTACAGAGTGAAGCTTCTGAAGCAGAGAAATTGAGGGTGTGTAATGAACCAGACTTCTTTGAGTACACCTACTCTACGTGTTTACAGAGGAGGTGTTGCAGGAAACTCAGACAGAGACAGGACACCAAGGTTCGGGAAGAAACATTTATTAATGCCGGCACAGGCTCAGTGAATTTACATCCAGAGGCTGAGCCCCGACCCAGGAGGGACTTGGGGCTATATACCCTGAGGTTTCCAGGTTGGCAGCTAAGATTTATTATTAGGACATGTGGCCATTGTGCCAGTTCCTGACTGGCTCCCAGGTGAGGTAGGAGTTCAGAAATATTAAACATGGAAGTCTTAATGACCATGCAGTCTAGGATTGTCTTTGTCTGAAGCTCCCTGCTACAGCACAGAATCCTTAGTGACCACATGGTATGGGAAGGCCTTTGTCTAGAGCCCATTACCACATTCCCCCCGTTGATGCTTGAACCCATACATGGGTTAGAGAGCATCATCTCCTTCGACAGGTTGCTGGCCTAGGGGTTGGTACTTCCATAACATGAGGACCTTAGCGGCAGTCTTACGTTCTACAATGGTCTCTGTGAGGGAAGAGGTAGAGCGAATGACAAGGGGGAGAATGCATGGTAAAAAGAGGCATGCCCCAAGGAGCAGGAGGACGATTCCAATTACTGCTTTAAATCTCCCGAGGGTGGGGAACCATCCTCTAAATAGGCTCTCGGGGTCCCATCCTGACCATTTTTGAACTGGGACATGGGCAAGTTTTCTAATATTCGTGACGATAGTGGAGACAGCTTTGCCAGTGTTTTCAATCTGTAGACAACAATCCAACTGATTAAATTTGCCACAGATGCCACCTTCTGTAGCTAGTAAGGAGCTGTAAAGCTGTTGCAATTTCATTGGTAATTATTTCTAGAACAGACTGTAATCTGATAATATGGTTGAGCATGTAAATGGGGGTAGAGTATCCCCAACTCCCAACTTCAGCCCAAGCAGCTGGGCTATAATATTGGATGATCCACTGGGGAGGCCATTCACCTTCTCCCCAGGTATGATGCCCCCCCTATCGAGGGACCTTTTGGGCTTTATATGCAAATCCTTGTATAAGAGGATTCCTAGCTCTTGGCCAACTTGGTTAGGAAGGAGGAAGAAACCAGGCTGGATTATACCAAGTGTACAGCTCCCGGTCCAGTTGGAGGGGAGATGGGAGTTTCCTTGTTTGCCGCAGATCCAGAATAAGTTATTGGGTACTGCCCAGTGGGTGCTCAGGGTGGAGTTTAAGTTATCCCATATAGAACTAAGGGGCAGGAGTGCATGGAAGGGGTTACCAGTGCTATTAGAAAAGGTGCAGTTGGTAATGGAGGAGCTAGTATCTAAGAGAGAACATGAGATAGAATTGACGATAGGGCTCCAATACCAGGTTGGGGCATTTGGTCACCAGCCAGTTAGGTTCTGGACTCTCTCACCCATTGGGTTAGGGCATGCCTGTCTGCTGAGACATTCTTCTCCGATTACTTCAGAAGAGAGTACCCACCCTACGGGCCATTTCTCTGAAGGCCAGGTTGTGGTGCGGTTCCATTGGAGGATGTCAAGGAGAGTTAGGCTAGTTCCCTTCCATGGCCAGTCTTCACTCATGAGCGCTCCTTGACATACCCAGCACCCTGTGACATTAAGTTCCTGGGCTATGCGTTCGGCGAGGTCAATAAAGAGGTTTTATCCCAGAGTTGGAAAACTCAAGGTTTTACCCAATTTAGCCTTGATTTGTCCATATAGTTGGGGCCCTGGGACTTGCCAATGGGAAGGCGGTTTTGTGGCGGACTGGTTGATAAGCCATATAACCGTCTCCTGTATTGCCTTCTTTCAGGCCTGATCTTGGATGCCTCCCCCATCGGAGTACCCGACGTGGGTTTGGTGGGTCCAACAGATGACTTGATTAGCCCTTTTAACTCCTGGGCAATTGTAGCTGGCTACAATTGATCGCCAAGGAATGGGGCAGGACCAGTAGGATCTGTCTGCATAGATACAGGCCTGAGGAGTTCTACCCTGATAGCATCGAGCCGGCATGTATGTGTAGGAGACAAAGCCTACCTGAGATGTTGTTCCCAGCCTAAAGGACTGGAAGCATGATTTAAGACATGAGGTGGTGATACCATTCCTGACTGGAAAGAAAAGGGTGAGGGTAAGGATTAGAGTCCTTGGGATAAGCATCTTGCAAGGAAGAATTCCTGAAGCTTCAGCCACACGTGGATTGGTCAGCTTCCAGTGTGACTAAAACTGGGCTGCTGATCTCCTCCTAAGGACCAGTAATACCGCTGGCCGTCTTCCTCTGGAAAGTGATCTTGAGCAGCTCAAAGGGGTCAGAGGTGCAGTTCTAGCTAGCAGCTGCATGTTTCAATCTGCTGTGGTGTATCCATGGAGTGATCTCTGCAACCTTGACTGCCGTGGGGGTAGACTAAATGACAGTAAAGGGGCCCCTCCACAGGAGTTTTAAGGGCTGGTTTCCATTCCTTAACCCAAACTGAATCCACAGGCTTAAAGGAATGAAGTTCAGCTGTTAAGCTAATGGAGAGCCTCTCCTGTACCTTTTGGTTGAGGTTCTATAAGGTAAACCCTAACGCCTCAAGCTGTTGTCTTAAGGTTAGGTGTCCTATTTCTTTAAGGTCCCCTCAGAGGCCTCTAATGAGTGGAGGTGGCCTTCCATATATGACCTCATAAGAAGAAGGGCCCATCTTCTTAGTAGGAGCTGAGCATATCCTCAGGAGTACTATTGTAAGGGCCTTGTCCCAATGGAGGTGTGTCTCTTGGCACAGTTTCTTCAGGTGGGATTTGAGGGTCCGATTCATGCGTTCTACTTGTCCTGAGCTCTGTGGGTGGTAGGCAGTATGTAGCTTCCAAGTGATGCAGAGGAGCTTGGCTAAGAGCTGGATTGCTTCGGCTCAAAAGGCGGGACCATTGTCAGAGCATATTGAGAGTGGCAGCCCAAAGCGAGGGATTATTTCCTGTAGCAATAGCTGGGCGACTTCCCATGCCTTTTCTGTTTGGGCAACTTATTAAAGCTAATTTTTAGATTCATATATATGTATGTTCCATTCTCAATTTTTTCACCTGTTAAGGCTTATTCATTTCATTATTTATTATTAAGTTTAAAATGTTATACATTGTCTTATAGCCAAAGATACTTTAGTGATGGCATAAATGCATATAATCTAGTTGTTCTCAACAAAGGGGGTGATTTTGCTCTCCAGGGAACATTTGGAAATGTCTGGAGAAATTTTTGTTTGTTACAGCTGGAGGTGGATCAGGCTATTATTAGTGGGAAAAGGCCAGGAATGCTGCTAAACATCCTACAAAGTTTAGGGCAGAAGCCCACAAGAAGAGATTATTGGCCCAAAATTCAATAGTGCTGTGGTAGAGAAACCCTAAATACAATACCGGAGAAGTTTGAATGAACAAGGAAACAAAGACAAAGCAAAAATTGGAGGTCAAATTGTAAAGATGACCCTATACCTTCTATTTTGAGATTTTAAACCTCTGATGTACAATAATTCGATTTGCCAGTATGGGATGGATTGGACTTTTTTTAAAAAAAGATTTTATTGAGGAATTGGGGGGAGGGGAACAGCGCTAGGGCATCGGGGGAAGGGGAACAGACAAGTCGCTGTCCCCCTGTTCCTCAGTCTAGCCGCGGAGGACATAGTCCCACCGGCCCATGTTGGTATTATCATTGCGCTCTTGCCGGGTGAGGCAGACCAGTGCCAGCCTCTGGACAGCCGCTCACACTGGCTGCCGGCCACTCACACTGGCTGCTAGCCACACACTGCAGCCCATGGCAGCCTACTGCATCAGGGGCTGCAGTCCACACTGTCGCTGGCAACTCATGGCAGCCCAGCTCCAGGTCAAGCTGCCGCTCACCATCTCAGCCACAGAGGGCAGTGTCACCGGCCCTCACATGGGACCCGAACTGGGGCCCTGCTGCTCAGAGCTGGCGTCCCAAGCCAGCTCTCAACCAATGCACCACTCGGCTGGCCCAGCTTGTACTTTTTGAAAGCTTTATTTTTTTCTTTTCTTTGCTCCCTTCCAGCCAAACCTTACTGACTCTGTTTGCTATGCACACCCAAGTTTCAATGTTCTGTTATTTATTTATTTATTTATTTATTTAAAAGATTTTATTGGAGAATTGGGGGAGGGGAACAGCATTGCGAAACCGGGAAAGGGGGACAGACAAACCGCTGTCCTTCTGTTCCTCATTACTGCTGTGGAGGACGTCGCTCCACTGGACCATGTTGGTATCATCATTGCGCTCTTCCCAGCCGAAGCAGTCATCTGTTGGCCATTGGACGGCCACCCATGTGGCTCACAACAGCTCACAAAAGTGCACGCCAGCTGCCGGCCAGCCCCACTGCAGCCTACACAGTCGCTGGTGACTCACGGCACTCCAGCTCAATGTTCTGTTTATTTCAGGCCAGGGCTGAATGCATGCCTGCCCAGGTGACATAGGAGAGGTTTTTGCATCTGTATAGGATCCACTCCTGACCCTGAGGTACATCTGCCTCTGGGAAGGGTTTTCTTCTGGAGTAGCCTGGCCAACTTCTTCCTTTGCTCTGCCCTTCCTTGCATGCCTATAAAACCTTTTGGTGGTATTAAGAGAAGGAGGGCAGTCTTTGTGGCAAGGAGTCCACTGTCTTCCCTTAATGCTGGCATTTTGGTATAAACCTTTTCTTTCCACCAACCTCGCCTCTTGAGTTTTGGCTTTCATGCAGCGAGCAGCCAGACCTTTTGCATGGTAACAAATTGACAGCCACGAAGGGACAGGAATGAACAGGACTCAGAGCTGGTGAGTTCACTCCCTGTCTCCCCTAAGAGAAGGGATGGAGCACCGCAGCCAGTCAGATCCACAGCTGCTTGTGGCAGGCTGGCCCCTGGGAGGTGATTGCAGGGACGTCCCAGGAGCTGCTGAGTATTATTTTTTTCTTGGTGATTTTTCTTTGCTCTCCCCTTACAAGCATTGGTCACCTATAAAAGCTTAAGCTGATGGAAAGAAAACAGTTGTCTGGTTCTGGAAACCACCAGTTAGTAATGAAACAGGGCCCAGTTGGCACCCCCATAGAAGAGGCCTCTCCACGTCCCTGGTCTCACCTTTCCTGACCTACCTATAATTTAACAATAGATCATCCCCCTGCGACTTGAGCTCAGACTGTCCCTGTCCCACCCAGTTCCCTGCTTTAGAAAATTACCCTGAAACTTATGACTAATACCCTTAGGCGTATTGATCACAATCTCAGTGGTCTATCAGGCTAGTCCCATCATTGCTCCTGGGTTGCTGACTCCACCATAGAATCACGTGGCCACAGGGAAGGCTCCATGCAGACCCCTGGAATCCTCGCATAGCCTCTGGAGGAACACCCAGATTTTCCCTTAGAAGCCCCAAGCTTGTCTGAGAATGTGAAGGCAGTTTTGGGAGTGTTAGCCTGCTGCCTTCTCAGACCACCAGTGCCCTGATAATAAATGCTTATTCTACGACCTAACTCCCGTGTCGGTCTATTGGCTGAGCGGCGCAGGCAGCATGAGCCCCGGACTCGGGGTTCAGTAAGTCTGGGCCTCCTTTGAGAACCATTTGTGATACCAGTTTGGGGCATTAATGCCATTTGGGGTCCTCATTTGAGGCCAATTTGCAGTACTGTTACTGGCCAACCAGCAGCACCCCAACCACTGAGAAACTTTTAAGTGTTCTTTCCTATAGAAATGTTAAGTATAGAAATGTCTCCTCTCCAGTTGCTTAGTTTCTTAGCCTCTGGCTTTGATTACTTTTCTAACCAGTTTGTGAATCCTAGACTAAAGATCCCCACTGCTTCTTGATTGTTTTGTGAATCAGTTTCTAAATCCTAAACAATAGATTGTTCATAGAAATCTCCTACTCCTGCTTCAGATAACTACTTAAAAGCCTGTGACTTCCTAATATCCCCAGGCCAGTAAGCCTAATGATTCTTTCCAAACCTGTTCTGGGCTCAGATAATTGATGTCACCTGAGTGACAGGCTAAATGGCCACAGGCTTCATGAGAGTGATAAAGTGAACTAGCATCTTAAGATGCTTAACCATAGAGTTGGGAGGACTATGGGTGGAGCTGGCCCCCTTATTAACCCTATAATCCTGAATTCCCATTCATCCTTATGGTAATTCTGGGGGTGGAATCATAATAAAGGGATTAGCCATCTTGAAACCAGGGGCTTTTTGCCTCCACGTGGGTTGCCTGTAGGGGTTCCGGTAGGAGGTGTGCTTTCCACACTTCGGTGGTGGTCTTGCTTCTTCTTTCTTTTCCCGAATAAACCATTCCTTTTGTGGAATACTTGGAGAGTTATTTTTTGCCAGTTCAACAAAAGCTAACAGATTTATTAATTAAAATCTATTTTTCCTCATTCAGGGACCTTGGGGATACAGAGGATACACCAACAAGATTGCCAGTCACAACCAAAGAAATCAACATAGTCTTCCAGGCAGAGCTCAAGACCCCTTCCTCTCATTTGAGATCACCTAGGGTGAGAGTTCTGTGAATCCCCCAATAGGCAGGGACAACTCTATGCCCCTGCCCAGCAGGAAGCAGATACAGAAGGAGAGACCTCCTGTCCCTCAGCTTCCCTTAGAGATTTTATGGGGTTCACGTCTCTCAAGGGGAAAACTAGGCAGGCAGTTAGAGGCAGGCATTGGGTCTCTGCATTCCTGCATGTCCCACAGAGTGTGACCGCCAAGGGGACATCCCCTGTACACTCAAAACTCCCCCTTTGTATTGTAATTACCTACCCCTGCGTGAAAACAAATGAGCACAAAATACCCAACTAGATCAGATTTGCACCTGTGCAGTACCTCTTGTCAATCACAGGTGCCAATCAAGTGGTACCACGCCCAAAGGGGAACAGCCCATTCTAGAAAAAAGGGGATAAAAACTCCAAGTCCTGGCCAGTCAGTGCCTTTTTAGCTTTTTTGACTCAGCCCTCTCCAAACTTTAAAAAAAATTTTTTATTGGGGAGTTGGGGGAGGAGAACAGACAAGTTGCTGTCCTTTTGTTCTTCAGTCTAGTTGTGGAGGACGTCGCTTTGTTGGCCCATGTCGGTATTGTGATCATTGCGCTCTTCCTGGGTGAGGCAATCGGTTGCTGGCCACTGGATGGCCGCTCACGGAGGCTCACGGCAGCTCATGCCAGCTGCCAGCCACTCATGCTGGCTGCCAGCCACTCACCGTAGCTCATAGCAGCCCGCTGCAGCCTATGCTGTCACCGGCAACTCACTGCAGCCCAGCTCCAGGCTGAGCTGTTGTTCACCATCTTAGCTGTAGAGGGCGCAGCATCACTGGCCCTCATGTGGGATTCGAACCGCGGCCCTGCTGCTCAGAGCTGGCGTCCCAAGCCAACTCTTAACCAATGCACCACTCGGCTGGCCCTCCAAACTCTTTAGAGTGTAATTTCTCTTCTTGTAATTTCTCTTCTAGTAATGGGCCCTTGAGCCATTCTGAACTTCTCGGGCCTGATTCTATTGCTTTGAAATGTACCTTTTCTTTTAATAAACTGCTTTTTTACCATTTTACTTCTGTC
The DNA here is from genome assembly GCF_001890085.2 of Hipposideros armiger. Taxonomy (NCBI): domain Eukaryota; kingdom Metazoa; phylum Chordata; class Mammalia; order Chiroptera; family Hipposideridae; genus Hipposideros; species Hipposideros armiger. The sequence goes on from NW_017731897.1 coordinate 126,643, forward strand.
TCTCATTCAATTCTTTTTTTGAGATACCAAGAAACTGGACACCATGCCAAGAAGAGCCTGCTCTCCCGTAACAGTCCCCTTTGCAATTGTTGGTAGTACTGTTTATGTGTATGATCTCTGGTATCTGTATTTTATATTTAATGTAATGCTTTTGTTTCTGCATGGTATTACCAGTTTATAATGTTTAATTGTCTTAAAATAAAATTTCAAAGCACTTACATAAATTTAAATAATGAAAACTGACCCAGGTAGTTTTCAGGGTCATGGGATCTAAGAAAATATTTGATATTAAGGCTGCTATAGCTTTTGGTTAAATAGATATGTCTTTTAAGGTTATTAACATTACATATGGTATCTTCTGCAAAAATATATTTGTTATTTCTGTTTCAAAATTTGTCATGAAAATAGCTTGGTAATAATTAACTTTGAAATCTTATAGAGTTAAGAATTAATAGATTTAATTAAAATAAAAGGTTGTTACAAAGCTTTTCAGATATATATATATATATATATATATATATATATAGTTTCCCAAAATATTTTGGTAACTTGAAACTTTGGAGTTTTGTTAAGTTGAGTTAAATGATAAAATTATTGAATGTCTAGATATTACAAAATAACAAAATATTGAAATATTAATTATTAGGTGGGTCTGAGTTCAACTTTTTGTTTCTTGTTACAGGAAATCTAAAAAATAAATTAAGATCTGTTAATAAATGTGTTTTGTGCTTTAATGAAAATTATTCTTAAAAAATTAATTAACTTCAGTAAATACTGGAGCCACTTATTCAGCATTAAACCTTAAGCTGGCTAACAAAAGCTCAGCAACTGTTTTAGTATCAGAAATAGCTGGTCAGCTACAGCAAAAAGTTTTTCTCCTACCTTTAGAATGTAAAATGAGAGATTTAAAATGTCTCATAGTTTTCTCTATGTACCAGAGTTATCAATTCCCTTCTTAGGTGGGGAGCTTATGTGTAAGCTCAATGCCCAAATAACCTTCTTATCCCAAAAGCAAGAGCTTCACCTACAGTTTCTGCCAGAAAATGCCCTGCAGCTTCAGGTGCTACTTGTTTGCTTGGAAAGCAGAGAAAGAGAAATTGTGCCTCCAGAGATCTACGAAGCCATGAGTACAGCTGTTTAGGCAGGCAGACGGTGCACCTGGAAAAGCTATTAATGCATAACCAGTAAAAATAAAGCTAAAGGAGGGGGCTATAAGACCACATCAAAAACAATAACCCCTTAAAAAGGAGGCTTTGGAAAGAATACAGCCAATCCTGTTAAAGTTCCTGAAACACAGATTGATTTGGCCACACCAGTCCCCATATATTAACCCCCTTTTGCCAATTAAGAAGCTGTATATGAATAAATATATATTTGTATAAGACCTTAGAGCCATCAATAATAGAGTTTAAGACATCCACCCTATGGTGCCCAATCCATACACCATATTAAGTGAAGTGCAGGGAAATTTTGAATGGTTTTCAGTATTAGATCTTAAGGATGCCTTCTTCAGCATCCCACTTGATGAATGGGCACAATCATTATTTGCCTTCCAATGGCAAGACCCTAAAACAATGGTTACCTTTCAATATTGTCAGACTGTGCTTCCCCAGGGGTTTAAAAACTCTCTTACTGTTTTTAATGAGATCTTGGCAAGGGACCCACTAGCTCTTCACTAACTGAGGGAGTCTTGTTACCATATGTGGATGACTTGCTGGTAGCAAGCCCAATCTTTGAAGCCTGCCAGTCCAATACTATCTTAGTTATAAATCATCTGGCTAGTTATGAATGCAAAGTGTCCCCCAAAAGGCCCAAGTCTGAAAACAGGCAGTAATTTATCTCCGTTTTCAACTGAGGAAAGGTATCAGAAGCCTAATATCTGGCCGAAAACAAGCAATAGCAGCTATGGAAGTCCCTAAAAATAGGAAACAGCTGCGGGGATTCTTAGGTATGGCAGGATTTTGTCACAGATGGATCCCAAACTTTGGCCTCATAGCTAAGCCTCTTTATGAATCCTTATAAGGACTGAATACTGAATCTCTAGTCTGGACAGTTGATTGCCAACTGGCTTTTGATGCAATCAAAGATAAATTAATATCAGCCCCAGCTCTAGGGTTACCCAATCCCTGGAAGCCATTCCAGTTATATGTGCAATAAAAACAGAAGATAGGGTTAGAAGTCCTTGTCCAAATCCGGGGAGACTCACCATAACCAATAGGTTACTTCTCCAAAATGCTTGGTCAAAGAACACAAGAGTGGGCACCTTGTCTGTGGGAAGCTGCAGCTACTTATGTCATCCTACAAGAAACAGAAAAATTAAATCTAGAATAGTCAGTGATGGTGTTTGTAGCACACCAAGTCCTGGCCTTATTAGAATGAAAGGGAGGGTACTGGCTAACAGCTGGTCAAATGGGCCAATACAAGCTGTTTTACTAGACAATCCTAATGTGACCCTGCAAAACACCATGACATTAAACCAAGCTACTTGGCTCCTGACTCCCGACTCAAACCCTAGCCTAACACGTGACTGTCTGGAAATTCTTGACTCAGCCTTTTCCAGCTGACTGGACCAGTCTGACCATCCACTGACAGACACTGAATAGGAACTTTACATTGATGGGAGCGGTTTCATGGACAACGAGCAGCAAAAAGGCCAGGTATGCCCTGGTGATGCCGGACAATGCAATAGAATCTCATGCCCTGCCTGCTGGCACCTCCACACAAAAGACCAAGTTATTGCTCTCATCAGGGCCCTGGAATTGTCCCAGGGCAAGCAGGCAAATATCTATACCAACTGTAAGTATGCTTTCATGATTGCCCAAGCCCATGGTGCTATAAGGAAAGAAAGAGGACTCTTGACCTGAGAAAACAAGAGGTTAAATACTGGACAGAAATATTAGCATTGCTGGAAGCTATAAACCTGCCTGACCAAACTGCTATTATGCGTTGTCCAGGACATCAGAAGGGTGTCACTCAGGTCACCCAGGGAAATAAAGTGGCTGATAAAGCAGCAAAACAAGTTGCTTGAGACACCCCAATATTAGGGGTGTTAATACCTCATGTAAATTTATAATAACTTAAGCCTCAGTATTCAGAAAAACATGAGGAATGAATTCAAAAATGAAGGTTTACAAACACTGATCCCAGCTCAATGTGGAAAATTAATGCTTATGGCATGATATTATTTCCTGAGGCCTTAGTGTATCCCATTTTAAGACATCTATATGAAGGAACTCACTTTGGCAGAGATGCATTAATGGGTTTGATTCAGCCTCATTTAAGGGGACCACATTTATTTATTTTTTAAAGATTTTATTGGGAAATTGGGGGAGGGGAATAGACAAGTTGCTGTCCTTTGGTTCTTCAGGCTAGTTGTGGAAGACATTGCTTCACTAGCCCATGTTGGTATTATCATTGCACTCTTCCCGGGTGAGGCAGATCTGTCGCCGGCCATTGGACGGTCGCTCACATTGGCTCTTGGCAGCTCATGCTGGCTGCCAGCTGCTCACGCCAGCTGCCAGCCACTCACGGTAGCTTATGGCTGCTCACTGTAGCCTCACTGCAGTCTACGCAGTTGCCGGTGACTCACGGAAGCCCAGCTCCAGGTTGAGCTGTTGTTCACCATCTGAGCTGTAGAAGGTGCAGCATCACTGCCCTAATGTGGGATCCAAACCAGGGTCCTGCTGCTCAGAGCTGGCGACCCAAGCCAACTCTCAACCAATGCGTCACTTGACTGGCCCAAGGGGACCACATTTATTTAAGACTATTCAGTGTATCACTCAAGGATGTCAATTGGGTGCTAAAAACAATGTAATCCTTCTGAAAGAGGGGTACAATATGTTAGGGTATGCCTTTTTGAAGACTGGCAGGTTGACTTTACTCAAATGCCTCAAACTAAGGGGAATTTTAAGTTCCTTCTAGTTTTCATAGATATTCCTCAGGTTGGATAGAAGCACTTCCCACTCAGACTGAAAAGTCTGCTAAAATGACCAGATGCTTGCTCAAGGATTGGCCTTCCAAGCTCCAGGCAAAATGACAATGGACCATCATTTATGTATGAAGTCACTCAAAAGGTAAGCAAGGCATTACAAATAAATTGGAAACTGCACACTGCCTGGAGACCTCAATCAACAGGAAAAACCAAGAAGGTGAGCCACACCTTAAAGAAGATAATTGCCAAAATATGTCAAGAAACCCATCTTTGGTGGGACCAAGTTCTTCCCATTGTCCTCCTCTGGATCAGGGTGGCCTCTAGACGTGGACTCAAACTGAGCCCTTTCATGATAGTATACGAGTATGGGAGACCTTTCCAGACCTCCACATTAGAAACCCCATCATTAGACCTAGATCAGGAAGCAAGGATTAAACAATATATACAAAACTGAAGACAAATGTTAATAAGCTTTCATAAGTATTCTTCCAGCAGGTTGCAACACCCACCGGAGGAACAGCTACACCCATTCCACCCAGGGGAGAGAGCATTGCTTAAGACATGGAAAGAATAGGACCTGAAAACCAGCTTGCTGAAAAATGGACCAATCCCTATGGTGTGTTGCAGATCACACACACAGCTCTAAAGCTCGCCAGAGTGACACCTTGGATTAACCACACTGGAGTGAAGCAAGCTTCTGTAGAGGAAACACTCAGGTCCAGTGAGTCTGCATGGACTTGTGCACCCACTGAGAACTTAAAACTACTCTTAAAACAACAAACAACAAAAACAAAAACAAAAAAACCAAGAGGAGACAAATGAAAAAAATCTTAAGAGAATTTGTGTATGGTTAAGCTAAATATGATTAAGTACATTTAAATATCAAAAGTAAGCTGGTGCAAAATTAGAGTTACGTTTTCTCTCTCTGCTAAGTAAGACAGTTTGTTAGACTGTTGGTCAGCTACTGATGATATAAAAAGGTTTCTGCCTAAAAAACAAAGATTGTGTGTAATCAATAATTTTCTTTGTTCTGTATTGTCTTAATTAGATCTTTGGTTACTCAAAAAACTAAATCTAAGAACTAAGTTTTGCTAATGATTATGTAAGCTTCTGTATTCTAAGACTGCTAGAGTTCATGTGCCCTCCTCAGTGTCAGAGTAAGGAAGTGTAAGGATGCTCAATCTAATGTTCTCCCTAATCTATTAAAGTAGTATAATGGTTCTGGCCCACTGTTAAATCCCTGATAAAGAAGCTCAGATCCTAAAAGAAAGCCAGGGAATTTGTTTAAATGTCTTTAACAACTGAGACAGGGAAAATGAGGAAAGAAAGGAACAGTGAGACCAGAGACAGGCCAGAGTTTTCGCCACAGCTATAAACAAGCCAGGGCCAGGGCCACCTCAGGGCCACCCTAGCAGCCCCAGAAGAGGAACATCAAGTAAAGGTGCCTGCTCTAGATGTAGAAGCCCAGACCACTGGAGTAAGGATTATCCCAATCCTCTAAAACAGCCATGCCCCTATGCAAACTAAAAGGGCACTGGATGAGAGATTATCCCCTGTTCTGAAGAGAGTGAGGACCAATTTCTTTCCTGCAAATGGCTGTGACTGACTGACAGACCTGAGGGTCCCAGTGGCTCCTCAGGTGAAAGAGGCTATTCTCATCACAGAGGAGGAACTGCAACTGACATGGCAGGGAAGCCTGTTAATTTCCTGATAGATACGGGAGCCACTTACTCTGTCTTAACCACTCACTCTGGACCTATTTCCTCTAAAACCTGCTCGGTTGTGAAGATAAATAAAGCCCCTAGATTTGGGCTCATTTTAGTCAGTCTATTCCTTACCATTGGCCTATATCTTAGAGGAAATGTAAAACAAGCAATTCAGACTTAAAAGGGGCTCTGGAAAAGTTTTGTCAGGAGACCTCTAAGCCCTGGCTCTAATTGCTGCCCATTGCTTTTGATTCTGACCTCAATTCAATTATTTCCTATGTTACTACTTGAGAGAGTTTCAGCAGGCACTCAGGAAATATGCAGACCAGCACCTCCCCCAGGCCAACTCTTCTACATATTGTAGCCCTGGGAAGTCACGGGACCAAGTACTATTAATATTAGAAGCCTAGAAGGGGAGAGGTCTCTAACAGAATAGTTAGCTCCTAAATGGAAGGGACCCTTTACAGTTCTTCCAACCACCCCAAGTACTATCAAGCTGCAGTGAGTCAGCAGCTGGTTCCACTTCCCTTGAATCAAACCTGATTCATTTAAGTCTTCACAGGACTCCACCAGAAGGAAGACTGTCACTCTGGTTCCTATGGGCCAATTGAAGACCTTAATCCAGTGGTTCTCAACCTGTGGGTCATGACCCCTTTGGGGGTCGAACGACACTTTCACAGGGGTCGCCTAAGACCATCGGAAAACAAAAAGATATTTACATTACGATTCACAACAGTAGCAAAATTACAGTTATAGAGTAGCAACGAAAATAATTTTATGGTTGGGGGACATCACAACATGAGGAACTGTATTAAGGGGTCGCGGCATTAGGAAGGTTGAGAACCGCTGCCTTAATCTCTGCTTTAAACAGACAAACAAGTCAATCTTCCATGGCTGATAAGTACTGATAACTGCTGGAAATGCTCATTATTTCTTTTTTCTTGCGCCTTATTTTGGGTCTAGTTTTCATCTTGACTTGTGCCCCATCAGTGACCCCCATTTAACTTGCCACTATGATTTTAGTCTCTTTGGCTCTGTTCTTCCCCAGGCTCCTCCAGAGGGAGTAGGAAAGTAACTTTATTGTCAATTCTTCTTGGACTGCTTATCTTTGGCCCTTGTCTTTTGGTCTCATTGTCAGTTTTGTGTCATCTGAGACACAGCAGTTTCATCTCCAGAGGGTCATTCACCAGGATTCCCACTCACCCCTGCTGCGGATGACAAACCATGTTAGCAGCCACTTGACCAAGTGGCCCATTTTTTCTCTTGCAGTTCCTCCATAGCCCTTTCCTATTGTAAGAGACTAGCAAAGCACTCTGATGCCCATAGATAGGCAGGGACTATGCCCACTCTCAACAGGAAGTAGCAAGAGCAGTCACCGCCCATATCCCTGAATTTAAAACTTGTCTTAACCTGTTTATAAAATGATTAATATAGTTGTTTTGTTTCCTCTCTAACCTAACTCTACTGATTTTATGGGAATAAAATGAACAAAAGATGGAGGATTGTGATAATGACCCTATACCTTCTATTTTGAGATTGAAACCTTTGATGTAATTCTATTTGACAGTGTAGTCTGGCTTGGGACTTTTTGAAAGCTTCCTTTCCTTTTCTTTGCTCTCTCCTCGCTGAACCTTAATGACTCTGTTTACTACACACACTTACCAGTTTCAATGGTTCTGTTTACTTTGGTGCCCAGTGCATGCCTTCCTAGGTGACTTGGGAGAGGTTTTTGCATCTGTATGGGATCGACTCCTGACCCTGAGGTGCACCAGCCTCTGGGTTTTTCCTGGAGTATCCTGGCCAACTTCTCCTTTTTCTTTGTTCTGCCCCTCCTTGCGTACCTATAAACCATTTTGGCAGTATTAAGAGTGGGAATGCAGTCTTTGTGACAGGGAGTTCACTGTCTTCCCTTAATGCTGGCATTTTGAAATACACCTGCTTTTCTTCCCACCAACCTCACCTCTTGAATTTTGGCTTTTGTGCAGCGAGCATCCGGATCTTTTGCATGGTAACAGGGCCAATATAATCCAAATGGTCAGTATGTCCCTACATTACCAAGGATTTTGATGTCCTCAAAAATCCTTAGATACTGATAAATTAGTTCTTTAAAATCTAAATGTCTCACAAATATGTGTTATTAAAACTCAATAGACATGTCAATGCTCTCAGCTGCATTCCAAGAAAGACACTCCAAGAAAACCACAGACCCCAAAGGACACAGCTCCTCTCCTTGTGCAGCTCAACTCCAACTTTAAGTAAGGAGGTTGGCAGATCAGTGAACCATGGTGCCACATGTTTGGGCAATTCCTAAACCTCAGACCTCTGAGGGATTCCAGAAACATGTGAGTGAGGCTCCCTGGTAGGTCAGCAGAATCAAGTGTTTCCTCATGACTTCATTCAGTGGATTCAGGCAAAGAGTAACACAGCTAGAGGATGCAAGCCTTCGGTCAGGAATGTAAGTTAAAAATGTCGCTTCCTAGTGCTGGCAGAACTTACCAAATTGGGCAGCTCTTTGCTCACCTAAGGAAGTGTGGCAGGAGGAGGCTTTGCAATGTTTGGGTTCTTCCAAGCTAGTGGGAGATAACTAAATACATTGAATCACATTATAATCTAAGACTAAAAAACTAATCATGACATCTTTTAGAAACTACCTTCAAAAAATAACTAAAGAAGATAAAAGGGTGATGAAGACCAGAAACTATGGATTTGAAATGAAAGTTCTCCATGGCTGATGAGAGCTATAAGGGAACAAAAGCATTACTCGGGTACTTTGCTGTGCTCTCAATGAATGGACAATTCATATTCACTCAAGGAGGAATTCATGAGTAGATCACAGTAAGAGTTTTCTGGAAAACTGACGTGAAAAGACAGGAGATTTAAGAGGTAGCTGCCACTTGGCAATTAAAGAGAAAAGACTTTGCAACCTACAACCACTTTGTTAGTCCTGTGAGGCTCTTCATTTCAGCTCTCCCTTCATCCCTCTTCATGTAGCCATATAAATGTAAATCGTCATAAAAGTAATAAAATTCAGGAGAAATTGAAAAAAAATTAATGAACAGACATATGCATTAAATAAAACTAAGAATTTCAAGATCCAAAATTTCAAAGATTAGAGTTGAACAAGAAGAAAAATTTAAAAATAGGAAACAAAATCATTAAAATTATTAACCCTCTATTGGGCACAATTGATCTCACAGATTCATTGCACACAAATTTTCAAATATTTAACAGTTAACTTAAGTGTCATAACTCATCACTTCCGTATCTTCCCTCTCTATCGTAACCTATCACCAGTCGTGTTTGTGACTTAGTACAGTAAAGACATATTTCATAGTGGCATCTTTAATCTCACAGATTCGTTGTGCCTATTTGAGATATTTTTTATATTTTCTCAAAATATTTTTTTGTATAGTACTATCCTTGCAGACATTCCAGAAAGAGACTGTAAGTATAGTTTTATTATTGAAACTTAGTAAATAGGTATTTTATTTTCTAATTAATCTGACAGATTCATTGCGCCTGTTTAGGGTGATATTTTTCCTTTGTAGGTTTTAACTTCTAAAATGGCTCAACCTCAAAGATTTTATAATACAGGTGACCCGAAAGATGCTGAGATACTGCTACAGATATTGATGGAGTCTAATAATGATGAAAATGAACTTAAATTTGAAGACAAAAGTGACACAAATAGTAAAGATCAAGTTGAAGAATGAGACCAAAATTCAGACACTGAGCAAGAAAGTTCTCCTTCAGAAAGTGATCAAGAAATTAGTAACAAAGAAATAGATGAATATTTTATCGGGAAAGATAAAATAGAAGTGGCATTAATGAACAAGTGCTATACGTAGAGAATGGAAATTAAGTTTAAAAAAGATGTTTATCTTTGAAACAGTTGAGTAGGGAATTGATAGCTGAACATATGAATCAAAGAGCTGCAAAAAATAGGGGAATTCCTTCATTTCTTCAATAAAAATTGCAGAAGTTTACTACATCTATTGTCAAAGTTCAAGCAGAAGAATCTGAGGCCACCACCACTTTGTCAAATAAAAGGAAACGGTGTGCACCTTGCATAGGAAACAAAAGATAAAGGTATTCCAAATACTTCTGTAAACTTTGTAAACAATTTTTGTGCTTAGAACATGCAACAATGATTAGCAAATATTGTTTCAATTCAAAATTTGATGGCAATGAAGTTGATGAAGATCAATCAGATTAGTTTTTGTTATTTTATTAAATGACAAATTTTGTTTTAGTTTCATGTTTTGAATTTCTGTTGATTTTTATACTGAATTTATGTAATAAACATATATTGTTTTTACTTTGTGGCAAATTAAAATTTCATTCTGAAAAAATAATAAACGTGCTTACACGTTGTTTTCATTCATTTTCAATTTAAATAAATAAATGTCATACATGCATCTAGTAGATGCATTGCACCCAAACCCGTAACTTTTGCATTGTGCCTAATGGAAGGGTTAAATAAGTATAAATTTAATAGTAAAGAAATGAAAACAACTTAAAATGCAATAATATTAACATTGTAAAGAACTTTACTAGGCACTTATTATCTAGGCACTGGGCTAAGAAATTTATATTCATTTTCTCATTTAATATTTAAAATAAATCATTACTAACTCCATTTTACAGATCAGAAAACTGAGACTTAGAGAGGAGTTAAACAACTTGCCTAAAGACACCCAGAGAGAAACTGGTGGAAAAAGCAGGCAAAACTGTAGCCTCTGATTCCAAAGCCTGCCCTCTGGGGCATGGCACTGTACTTTTCCAAAGATAAAGCATTCAAAATTACTAATAAAATAAAGGAATTAAGATAAATTCAACTGAATTTTTATTAAGAAAATAAAATTTAAAACTAGAAAGCTAAGAAGAACATAAAATAGTGTGTTATACTTCTAAATGAAGGAAAATATAAAAAAAAAACCCAGGAAAACTGTAAATATGGAAGATACTGTAATAAAATAGAGAAAACAAAAAAAACAAAAATTCATGTTTTCAATAAATAGATATTTAATCACCAGCACAAATTAAACCATTGATGACATGCCAAGAAAGTATAAAGCATGAAATGGTGGCTTTACCAGAATTCTAATGTACAGTCCTTGTACAATTGGGTTATGCCAACCCAAGCAACATAATGTCAACTACTTATGTGTGTTGAAGATGCTGGTATTAGTTCTTTGTGCTCCTGGGGAGACCATGCTGTGGAAACCCATTTCTGGCTTAGAGACTCCTGTTTTCCTATCTTATTACTGTCACATTTTCTCTTTTATATAATAACACTTAGTATTTCAGTATTGCTTTAACAAGGTATTTTTCACATCATTCATGTGTGAAAAGATTAGAGTTGTAGACAAATAATTTATGTTTAAGAAAGAGGCATTTGTTTATCAGAGAGAGATTTTATTTTATTGACGAAAACAAGTCATCAATGGTGACTTAGCCAAGAGACAAGAAGTCAAGAGATGCCAGATTTGAGCTGGTAAGGCAGCTACCCTACTAGGGACCCAGAATATTTTTTTTTCTTTTGCCCTTTCTTCGCCATCTTTAGTGTGTGGTTCTCTTCCCCAGCTTACAAGATGGTTGCTGGCATTCCAGCCACCATGGCCACATTCCAGATTGGAGGAAGAGTAAAGACAAATGCAGCATGCCATATGAGTCAGCTACCCTGAAAGATCTTTCCCAGAAGTTCCACTCAGCGACTTACAAATATATCTCATTGGACTCAAATATATCATATAACTACTTCTACCTGCAAGTGAGACTAGGAAATAGAGCTTTTAAATTAGGGCCATTCCAAAATTAAGTCAAAGTTCTATGGGTAAGGAAAAAGGAGAGAGAAGATATTCGTAGATAAACAGCAGTCTATAACAAATTCCTGAGATAAATACAATGAAAAAAAAAGCAGAACCAATAAATAAAAGTGTAACAGGTAATAAAGATTGTCCTGTGCTGTGTATGTATGCTAATAAAAACTCAACATGTTTCCAGTAAAGTCCCATAAAAACAACAGCAACATAGACCTATATCCCTAAGTATCTTGGCAAAATGCTTTAATCTTATTTTTTAAAATCCTAAAAGTACCCAAGCAGAAAAAAATAACAGATTATTGACAAAGACTTTTTAATTTAGGCTCTACTCAGACGTATCCATGATACCCAAAGGTATAGCATCATAAAATAATATCTCAAGAGTCTTGGGGAAAAGTTATTACATAAAAATAATAGTCACGGTCAAAACACTATTTATGAAAGTAAGAGAAAAACATCCCGACTTCCAGTCAAGGTGGCGGAGTAGGTAAATGCTGTGCATGCCTCCTCTCATGACCACATCAAAATTACAACTAAACTACAAAACAACCATCATTGAAAATCACCTAAAATCTTGCTGAACCAAAGTTTAACAACTAAGGACATGCAGAAGAAGCCATCTCAAGACTCGTAGAAGGGGCAGAGACATGGAATGAGCTGGTCCCAACCCACATGTGACCATTAAAAATTGGGAGGGATATCTTGGCTGTGGATGTCCTCCCAGAAAAGTGAATTATCCCAGTACCTCCCAGTCCAGGGTTCCAGTGCTGGGGAGAGAAGTCCCCATAATTTTTGGCTGTGAAAATCAGCAAAGATTGTGACTGAATGAGACAGAGGGTGGCTGGAGTTCCAGCTGCTCTTCTCAAAGGGACCATGTGTGGACTTACCCACTGATGGAATCACTGGCTCTGAGCTCCAGTGCTGGGGCAGCAGCTGGAGATGTTGCAGGGACATATGGTGGGGAACTGAGTTGTCTGGCCTCAGGACGGTGGCTGGAGGGGCAGCTTTCTCCTGGACAGAGGAGCTGGCAGATATGATTGTTTCTTTGTTGAAACCTCCCTCTTCCCAGAGTGCAGAGGCAGGCAGTTGCCATATCTGTTTCCATTGACCTGGCTAACAACATTCCTTCCCCACACCCTGAAGATTTGAGACCCCACTCTGCCCAATTTTGGGGCATACCCAAGCCACTTCCAGTGGCTTTTTTGTACAAACTGTCTGCCTTGGCTCATGTTGCAGACTTTCCTAGGTTCTCTCAAAGGTCCTTGGAATCCAGACAAGCAGCATCTGGCTTGAGTGTCTTATACCTCTGACTGAGCAGCCCTAAATTTGGCATTAGCAGCAGGCAGCCTTGATTCAAGGCTTGGCCTCTGAAGGCACGTCCAAGAATGGCTCAGGCGGTGGCCATCTGAGGATTTCTTTGTGGCTCCTGCCAGGTGGCCCTGGGTGGGGCACTGGCTACAGCCAAAACTGATCTGCAGTGAGTCCCCTCCCAGGTGGTCCTGGGGCTGGCGGCCCCAGTGGTCAGCTTTGAATTGAGCTGGAGCATCACTTAGCCACCTCCAGGGACAAGACACCCAAGGGGAAGACTGGGCAGGCAACAGAGTTTTGCTGAGCTAAATCCTGCTCTGTAGGGCCAGCCCCTGCACTACAACTCCTCCACTGTAGTCAAGGCCAGTCCTCACAACAAATGAGCCTGAGGGCCAATCCCTCCTATTGACAGGTAGACAGCAATCAAGGCACAACTACAAGAGGAGGGCACCCACAATCCACACAAGGGACACACCTGAAGTGTACAGCTCAAGTGACCAAAAAGACTATGCCATTGTTGCCCACAGGACACCTATGTCATAAGGCCACTCTCTACTAAGACCAGGAGATATAGCAGCCCTACCTGATACATAGAAACAAACACAGGGAGGCAGCCAAAATGGGGAGACAAATAAATACATCCCAAATAAAAGAACAGAACAAAGCTCCAGAAAAAGAACTAAACAAAATGGAGACAAGTAATCTACCAGATGCAGAGTTCCAAACACTGGTTATAAGGATGCTTTATGATCTCAGGGAGAACTTCAACAAAGACATAGGAAACATAAAAATGGAGTTAAAAACATAAAAAGGTACCAGTCAAACATAAAGAATATATTAACAGAAGTGAAGAATACATTACAGGGAATCAACAGTGGATTAGATGATGCAGAGTATCAAATCAGTGATTTAGAAGATAAGGTAGGAGAAAACACCCAATCAGAACAGCAGAAATACAAAAGAATCAAAAGAAAAATGAATGAGGAGAGTTTACGGGGCCTCTGGAAAAAGACTAAGCATACCAACATTTACATAGTAGGGGTGCCAGAAGGAAGAGAGAGAGAGCAGAAATTACAATAAAAACCTATTTGAAGAAATAATAATGAAAAACTTTCCTAACTTGGTGAAGAAAATGGATATTCAACCCCAGGAAGTGCAGAATCTCAAACAAGATGAACCCAAAGAGGCCCACACCAAGACACATCATAATTAAAATGCCAAAAGTTAAAGACAAAGAGAGAATCTGAAAAGCAGCAAGAGAAAAGCAGTTAGTTACCTACAAGAGAGCTCCCATAAGATTATCAGCTGATTTCTCAAAAGAAACTTTGCAGGATAGAAGGGATTGACAGGAAATATTCAAAATGATGAAAGCAAGGAACTACAACCAAAATTACTCTACCCAGCAAAGCTATCATTTAGAATCGAAGGACACATAAAGAGCTTCCCAGACAAAAAAAGCTAAAGAAGTTCATCACCACCAAACCAGTATTAAAAGGAATCATAGAGGGCTTCTTAAGATTAAAAATTAATAAATAAGTAAAAGTAAAAAATATGAATAATAAATAAAATTGCAATAACTACATACCTATCAACAATTACATTCAATGTAAATGGATTAAATGTTCCAATCAAATGATAGGAAAGCAAGACCTTTACATATGCTGCTTACAAGAGACTCACTTGAGATTGAAAGACACACTCAGATTGAAAGTAAAAGGATGGAAAAAGATTTCATGAAAATGAAAACAAACGAACAAAAAAAGCTGAGGTATCCATACAAACCCAAAATGCTACTTCAAGGGGATGTGTGCATCCATATGTTCATTGCAGCATCATTTAAAATAGCCAAGATATGAAGTCAACCTGGGTGTCCCTGAATGGATGAATAAAGAAGAGGTGGTACATATAAATAATGGAATATTACTCAGTCATAAGAAAGAACAAAATCTTGCCATCTGCAACAATATGAATGGACCTAGAGGCTATTGTGTTGGGTGTAGTAAGTCAAACAGTAAAACACAAATGTCATATAACTTCACTTATAAGTGGACTCTAAATAACAAAATAAACAAACAAAACAGAAAAAAACTCATAGATACAGAGAACATTTTAATGGTTGCCAGATAGGGGGTGGGTTGGAGGTAGGTGAAAAGGGGACGAGATTAAGAAGTACAAGTTGGTTGTTACACAGTAGTCACAGGGATGTGGGGTATTGCATAAGGAATACAGTCAATATTGTAATAACTATATATGGTGTCAGATGGGTACTAGTTCTATCTGAGTGATAGGTGGGAGGGGGTTGAGGGCAGGGTGAATAAGGTAAAGGGATTAAGAAATACAAATTGGTAGTTACAAAATAGTCATGGGGAGTATAGGGAATATAATCAATAATATGGTAGGGAATATAATCAATAATATGGCAATAATTATGTATAGTGCATGTGGATAGTAGTCAGAGAGATCACTTTGTAAATCATATAAATGTATAGCCACTACACTGTGCACCTGAAACTAATATAAAATAACATTGAATGTCAACATTAATTGAAAAATTCAAAAAGAGGGAAAAGATAAAGAAGAATAAGGGGTTCAAGCTTCCAGGTATAAAGCAAATAAGTTTTGGGAATGTAATGTACAACATGAAGAATATAGTCAATAACATTGTGATAGCATGGTACAGTGTCACATTGATGCTGGACTTATCATGGTGATCACTTCTTTAGGTATACAAATGTTGGATAACTATGATGTACACCTGAAATTAATGTAATATTGTATGTTAGTTATATTTTAATTAAAATCTCTTTTAAAATCCTCCATATGTCAAAGAACTCAGAAAATATGCCACGGGAAAACTTGCTTCGACATAGATTTTTTTCCCCCAAGTCTGTGAACATGAAACTCATATTCATGTTTAAGAATAAATTTATTCTTAAAATGTAAGAATGGGAAACTTGGGCTATAAAATACCATAATTTGGGTAAATTTCAACAGGTTAGAGAGGTCCTGTAGCCAGTTGTATTGTCCAGTGATGGACAGCAGTGCCTTCTACCCTACATGTAACAACGTATGGCTCCATGTTGAGAAGAATTCTTAGGCCAAATTCGGGCTCAGCAGGAAAAAATGACTGCCTTAGAATTACAAATATTACAAGATGGGAATAAATAAATCAGCGTTTTATCCAAGACAGCATAAAGAGGAAAGCAAAAGAGACTCATAAAAATGTATTATTAAAAATGGACACATAAATGCATACATTGGATATAAGAAAGTGTTAAATAAAATAAATACCAGCTCTAGTTCTTGGTTTAAAAAATAAAATAAAACAGACAAATTTCTAACCAATCTTAGTTTCAAAAGAGAGGAATAGAGGGAAAGAGGGAAAGGGGGGGCAGAGGAAGAAAGAGAAAGAAAAATAAAAAATTTAAAAAATGAACTAAGATCACAGGCTATGAGACAACTTAAAATTTAATAAAGAATAATGGTCAATAATTTGAAGTTAGGCAAATAGATAATTTTCTAGGAAAATAATTTATTTGTCTCAAGTACAAGTAGAAACTCTAAGTAAAACAATAATTAATTTATCAAATTGACCCTGAAAAAGGCATAAAGCCCAAGGAGTTTTTACAGATAAAGGCTTTCTGAATTCCAGGGAATAATAATGCTGACACCATATTCATTTTTCAGGAGAACTAAAATGAAGGTTTCCCAATTCATTTTTATAAATTTCAAATACATATTATTATAAAAATGTAGAGTAATCTCATTTATTCATATATATATAGTTGTATATATAAATATATTTTATAGTTTATCTTTAGTTATATTTATAAATATCCAACAAATATATTTATTACATGTATATATATAAAACTAAGCATATTAAAATAGCACAAAATTCAAAAAGTAATAATGTTCAGGTTGAATATAAAGACAATAAAGATAGTTTAATACTAGGAAACCTATTAATGTAATTGATTGTCTCACCAACTGTTTCAAGGAGAAAATACACATTAACTTTAGTAAGCACCCCCACCCTGAATTCAATGTTTACAAAACTAGGAATAGAGAAACACTCATTTAAGGGCTGGTTGAGTGGCTCAGTTGGTTAAGAGCTTGCTCAAAGGTTTGAGCTCTGAGTAACAGCAGTTCGAGTCCGGCCTGAGCTGAGCTGCCTCTGAGCTGCCAACAGGTGGCAGGATGGCTCAGCAAAAAAAAAAAGAGAGAGAGAGAGAGAGAAACACTAATGAAAAAAAACCAAACAAACAAATACTGAAATAAACAGCCTGAACCATTTAATAGTGAAAAACTAAATCCAGTTTAATAAGAACAAGAGCAAGATAACAAGGCCTCCTTTTACCACTATTACTACTTAAGATTTTTCTGGCTTTAGTTAATGTTATAAGGACTTCCTACCCCCAAACAAGGAGAAAGAAAGGAAAGAAGGGAGGGAGAGAAGGAGAGAGAGAGGGAAGGAAGGAAGGAAGGAGGAAGAAAGGAAAAGATGGAAGAATGCAGGGAGGGTGAAACGGAGGAAGAAAGATGCGTAGAAAATTACAAAGAAATGTAAGCATTTGTGGGGTTCAGAATGAGTCATCCCAAGATGTTGCCCCAGTGGTATTCAAATTGTTTTGAGCTAAAGGTAACTTTAGCCATAGACTCAAGAGAAACTTCTGCCTGCCTCACCCCTTAACAGCCTAGAAGAACTTGAATTAGGGGCCTTGCCCTTAATAAGAGATTATCAGAGATAACCTCTTGTACCAATCTATAGGGCAGTGCAAGCTTCTACTTACTAAACATCTGCTCTTCTTATTGTCCTGAAATGACCCTTTGAAGCCACCAAGTCACCTTACCTCATCCCTAGCTCAGCATGTCTTATATTCCTCAATTCCTCTTTCTGTCTCTGACTCTCATCTATGTGTGGTTCCCATGCATATGTATGTATTAAATTTGGTTATTTTCTCTTGCTAATCTGCCTCATGTCTACATGATCATTAGATCAGCCAAAGGAAACTTGAGGGTAAAAGGAAAGTTTGTTCCTCCCCCACGTATTCAATTTCTTGTGGCAGAGATAACATAAAAGGTTCTCACTGGCCAAAACTGGGTCAATTTGAGCATCAAAAATAATAATGACTGCAACTGATTGTTTACATTAAGTAAATGAAAACGTATGAGAACACAGTGATTTCTCTCCTCCTAAAAGAAGAGAATGGAAAAAAGAAAAAGCTCCTTTTCACAGAAGAATGACAGTTAATAAATGTGGCAGAAATTATATCATCAGAAAGTCACCAAGTTGCAATCCCCAATGTAATAATGGATTAAAAGAAGGATCCACTGGATAATAACACAATTAAGTGAAAGGTTATTGGGAAACAGGGTTTTGTCCTTATTACTAATTGTGAAAACAAACTGCACCTTTTGATGGAGACCTCTGAAGATCCCCTCCTTAACCAATAGATCATCATAAATAAAATTAATGACACATTATATCCACATCAAGTATCATAGAGTCAATATCTATAATATATAAAAACTTCATACAAATTGGAAAGAAGAACACCAAGACCTTATCTGGGGAGGGGGTGTTAGCAAAACACAGGCACAGAGAATTTGCAGAAACAGAGCTTCACTGTCTTTTTGTCCCTCCACTGGCAGTGAGAGAAATAGCACTAGACAGGTTTGCATCCACCCACCCGCACCAAGCACCACAGGCTTACTAAATCAGAGTATTCTTCCCAAGCAGTTTCTGCAGGGACCCAAATCCCCAGTCCACCTTTTCTTTTGCATGCCATTCTTAGCCTGCAGCTTTCTATCCTTGGTCACAGATGTTGGAAGAAGTAGAAGGGCAAAGGGCAAAAGGCTGTGCCAACTGAGCTTGTCCTTTTTTATCCAGAAAATATTTTTCTCAGAAGTCACTCACAGAGAAGTCACCTGGCCACAACTGACCTGCAAAGAGTCAGCCTCCTCTTTAGACAAAAAAGCAAAAACAGAATGGCTAAATCATAGTACTCAGTACTGATAACTTGGAGATTTGCACCCTTATAAACTGGTAGTTTATGGTATATATTGTTACAACTTTTCTGAAAAGTGAAAAAACACATCTTCCATGTGTTTGAGGAAAACTTAATGTACCTTTAGGATCAATCAGTTCTGCTTTTGGGAATCAATTCTATGAAAATAATGAGAAATACAGTCAATAATTTGTATACATTGATATTCATCACTGCAATATTTTTAATATTCACCCCCTGGGAAACAAAAAAGATAAATTTAATTTCAGTGCTCAGAATAGAGGAATGGCTGAAAATGCAGGGTTGTTGTCAGATAGCCTAGTTGTGTGAGCTGGTCAGCTCACAAAAACTCATTGGCTCTCAGTGTTCTCATCTGTAAAATGGAGTTAATAATACTTCCCACATAAGCTTAGAAAGATTAAATAAAAATTTATGTGTAAAACGTATAGCAAAGTGCCACATAAAGAACTGATGTATAATAGATACATGGAGTATTGAGTATTATATAGATTATCATATGGCCAATTAAATAACTTATAATATAAAAAAATTGTATGACAAGAAAATACATTTGATGCATTGTTAAATGGGCATAAAATTGTTTTTATGGTGTGATTTTAATATTATAATGTATATATGTTTAGAGGAAATATATTAAGATGGCAATGGTTCTTATATCTGGTCATTGCATTACAGGTGGTTGTTATTTTATCCTTTATGCATGTTTTTGTTTTTAAATTATGTATCTGAAATAATCATTTTTATAAAGATCAGGGGTCAGTCAAGTTTTTCTTAAAGGGCCAGTTAGTAAATATTTTAGGTTGTACCGGTCTTATAGCCCCTGTCTTAACTACTCAGTTCTGCCCTTGCAGCTTGAAAGTAGTCATGGATAATATGAAAATGATGGTGTGACTGTTCTAATAAAACTTTACAAAAACAGGAGGCAAGCCAGTTTGCAGACCCTTGCTGTAGATAATGATATATACATATTGTATTTCAAAAGTAAAGGTTTTAACATGGTGTAGCAAAAATCAAGAAAAAAGAGGGATTTTTCCCAATGGTGCAGTGGGGATGTAGAAGCTAAACAAGTCTTGCACAATGCTTTATGGACAAGAGAAAAGAGACCAATTATGGAGGAAGACAAGAAGTGATAATGTGGCAGTGGGCCCTAGACAAAGGCCTTCCCAGACCATGTGATCACTAATGATTTTGTGTGGGCTTCAGACAAAGACATTCCTGGACTGTATGGTCAGCAAGACTTCCATGTTTAATATTTCTAAATTCCTACCTCAGCTGGTAGCCAGTCAGAAAATAACACAGTGCCACATGCCCTAGGATAATAAGGTATCCTAGCTGCTAACCTGGAAACTTCAGGGTATATAGCCCCGAGTCCCACCCGAGTCGGGGCTCAGCCTCTGGATGTGAATCTGCTGAGCCAGTGCCAGCATTAATAAAAGTTGCTTCCCACGCCCTTGGTGTCCTGTCTCTCTGTCTGGGTTCCCCGCAACATAATTGAGGGCTCGCCCAGGAGACGGAGATGGCGATATTTTCGCCTCCCTTGTCCCCGAGGCCCGGCTCCCCCAGACAAGAGGAGACGCGTACTCTACTCGGTGCCAATGGACCCTTGTCCATCAGTGGGGACGTCTCCCCTGCCGGCCACGGGGGACCGACCCGGGAGCACAAAGGAACCCTGAGGGCTACAGGAACCAACTTCGGAGCGCCGCCTGACCAGGCAGGTAAGGACATGGGTCACTTGGTAACCTGTCCATCAGCGGACAGAAGGGGAGACTGATCACCTCCCGGAGTCACCCAAGTATCTCAGTTTCTGAGAGGAACCGTGACTCCTAGGAACAGGGCGGTGGGCGGAGAATAAATGTGTTTGAGTCTGTGTGAATGAGACGCAGCCTGTCTGCGAAGCGAGTGTGGAGACCCGATCCGCAGTTCCGTGGTGCACCTCATATGGCTTAGGGTGGTATTGCTAAATTGTATCGTATGGTTTAGTAATCTGAATCGGGGATTTGTACTGATCCACCAATTGCTAAGAGGCTCCTGGAAATTCTCGTGAGACAAGCGGCCGGAGATAGACGAAGTGAATCTCTGAGTGTGTTGCGCCAATTTCGGGTGGTTGCCATGGGTGGGTGACAGAGTACTCAGACTCTGTTAGGATGTATGTGAAAAATTTTTAACAAGGGGTTTTTGGGGTATTCTGGCATTGAGATGACCCCCCGAAAGCTCCGTACCTTCTGTGAGATTGATTGGCCATTATTCGGTATCGAATGGCCAGCAGAGGGAAGCGTAGACAGAGACCTCATTAGGAAAGTTTACCTCGTTGTTACCGGGAGCCCTGGTCACCCCTATCAGTTCCCTTACATTGACTCATGGGAGGCTATTGCACGTACCCGACCCCCTTGGTTAAAGTCCTGTTTGGAAAAGCAGAGCAGAATTCTTTCGGCACAAGCAATAATCCCCTCACGGAAGCCACCTAAGGAAAAAACAGAAGGACAAAAGCCCGTCCTGTCTTCAGACCCAGAGTAAATCCCACCTCCCTATTCGCCTATTTACCCACCCTTTCCGTGAGCCTCGGAGCCGCTACCCCAGCCCCCAGCACCGCCTGTGCTGGCTCCACTTCCTCCGCCCACCACACTAGCACTGCCTCCAGCACCGCCCTCGCCAGCTCCACCTCCTCCGCCCACCATGCCCTTCCTGAAGTTTCAGGCCATGCCTCCGCCTCCAGGCCTGAGCCCCTATGGGCCCACAGATAAGCTGCTGCAGACAAAGGGCCCTGAGACTGGCGCTCTCTAGCTCCCCCTAGGGGAAACCAGAAGCTCCATCTACTACGATCAGGAAGGCCAGATTCATGGAGTCTGACACATTATTGTGTACCAGTCCTTCTCAACCACTGATCTCTTAAATTGAAAAAATCATACCCCATCATTTACAGAAAAACCACAGGCTCTGACTGACCTCCTTCAGTCAATCATTCAAACGCATCGGCCCACCTGGGCTGATTGTCTCCAGCTCCTCCTAACTCTCTTCAACACTGAGGAATGCCGGCGAGTCACCCAGGGAGCTATAAAATGGCTAGAGGAACATGCCCCAACCCGGGACCTTAAACATTCAAGTGTATGCCCAGAATCATTTCCCTGAGGAGGACCCACAGTGGGACCCCAATAATAACCGGGACTTCCAGATGCTGGAACAGTATAAAGAAGCCCTTATAGGAGGCTTAAAGGATGGTAGCAAAAAAAGCATCAATATGAATAAGATCTCTAATATCCTCCAGGAGCCAGAGAAGAGCCAAAGCCAATTTTATGAAAGACTCTGTGAGACATTTCGTCTCTATGCTCCCTTTGACCCCGAGACTATCGAGAATCAGCAGATGGTCAATGCTTCTTTTGTCAAGCAGTCCCAGGGTGACATCCGGTGGAAACTTCAGAAACTGGATGGATTTGCTGGCATGAATATCAGCCAGTTCCTTGAAGTGATGACAAAAGTCTATGTCAACCGTGACCAGGAGGCTCGTCGAGAGGCAGATCGGAAGATGAAGAAAAAGGTGGACTTGCTTGCTGCTGCACTTGTTGAACAGCTGGGACCCCAGGACAAAACGCCATCCCAAACCTGGGACTACCCCAGTGAGGGCAATGTCAAGGGGGCCACACTCAGGGAGGCCAAGGCTGGGACACGACCAATGTGCTTACTGCCACCAATGTGGCCACTGGAAAAATGAATGTCTTCAGCTGTTGGAGAACATGCCAACAGGTCCGAGTCCCCGAAGGTGGGGTCGAGTCACTCACGGCCATTACCAGCTGCTCCAACAGATGCCAGGCCCTTCTGAAGACTTCATTGGACTTGCTGGCATGGAAGAATATGGGGAAGAGTAGGCCAGACTGGGCTCCATCCAGCTAGGCCCCCAGCAGCCTATGGTCCAAATGTTAATTAGGGCCAACCCATTGACTTTATGGTTGACACAGGTGCTGAACATTCTGTTGTAATACAGGCTATAGGCCCTTTCTCCCAAAAGCAGGCCACCATCATGGGTGCCACGGGAGGATGAGTCCGTCGGCCCTTGTTACAACCTCGACAATGCACCCTGCGAGACTGAGAAATTACTCATCAGTTCCTCTACCTGCCAGACTGCCCGGTAGCATTATTGGGGAGAGTTCTACTAGGAAAGCTCCAGGCTCAAATCACCTTTAACCACAGTGGCAATGCTGAGTTAACATTGGGCAAATCAGGGGCTAAGATTATGTCCCTCACCATACCTCGGGAGGAAGAATGGCGACTGTTTGTTCTTGTAGAAGAGGTCCAAGAGGGACCCAAATTCCCTTTCTCAATACTGAGAGTTTGGGCAGAAGACAATCCACCTGGCCTGGCATGACTTGCAGCCCCAGTAGTTGTACAGCTTAAACCTGGGGTGGAACCAGTGTGCCACAAGCAGTACTACATCCCCCATAAAGCACAAATAGGCATCCAAAAACATTTGGACAGACTTCTAAAATATGGGATTCTTCATCCCTGTCAGTCACCTTGGAACACACCTCTGCTTCTAGTCGAAAAGCCAGGAACTGAGAACTACCGTCCAGTACAGGACCTGAGAGCAGTAAACCAAGCAAAGGTTACTTTACACCCAGTTGTCCCCAATCCATATACTCTTCTGGGCCTCATCCCAGCTGAAGCAACCCACTTCACCTGCCTGGACCTCAAGGACGCCTTCTTCTGTATTCATCTGGCCCCACAGAGCCAGCCACTCTTTGCCTTCCAATGGGAAAACCCTGAAAATGGGGACAAAGGACAGCTAACATGGACAAGGCTACCACAGGGCTTCAAGAACTCCCCAACCATTTTTGGGGCCGCCTTGGCTTCGGACCTAAAGCCCTTTCCAGCCAGCCAAACTGGTTGTGTACTGCTCCAATATGTAGACGACCTTTTACTAGCTGGGAAGAGCTACAATAACTGCATGCAGGGTACATATCATGTCCTTGGGCTTTTGTGGGAAGCAGGCTACAAGGTCTCCAAGAAAAAGGCTCAGATATGCCAAGATAAGGTCAAATACCTTGGTTTCCACCTGTCACAAGGACAGTGCCAGCTTGACCCAGAAAGGAAGCAGGCAATATGTACCATCCCTGTCCCCACTACTCAGAAACAGGTTCGCAAATTCTTAGGGGTGGCAGGCTTCTGTAGGATCTGGACCCCCAACTTCTCTACTATAGCCAAACCCCTTTATGAAGCCACAAAGGGGGGTGAACGTGAACCTTTTTTTATGGGAGTCTCCACAACAGAAAGCTTTTAATGAGCTTAAACGGGCTCTCATTCATGCCCCTGGCCTAGGACACCTGGACATCACCAAGCCTTTCTTCCTCTATGTACATAAACGCACGGGAACGGCAGTAGGGGTCTTTACCCAACTCCTAGGGGACTGGCACTGTCCAGTAGCCTACCTCTCAAAACAACTTTACTCAGTGGCATTAGGATGGACACCTTGCCTGAGGGCACTCGCAACAATGGTCTTGCTCGTGTCTGAAGCTGACAAGCTGACCCTAGGTAAGGAATTAACTGTCCAGGCTACACACTCAGTTCGAGCCTTGTTAGATCATAAGGGTCATTATTGGCTTACCAACTCCAGGATTGCCAAGTACAAAGGACTATTGTGTGAAAACCCACAAGTCCTCCTTGAGGTGTTACGGACTTTAAACCCAGCCACTTTACTGCCTGTAGGGCCTGGGTCCCAGACCACGATTGTATCAAAGTCATGGATGAAGTGCTCTCCAGTAGTCTGGACCTGACTGATGAACCTCTTGCAGACCCCGATGTAGAATACTACACTGATGGTAGCAGCTACGTCCAGGGAAATAGACGGTTGGCTGGATGCACTGTAGTAACTCTACACTTTGAAGCGAAACCCCTCCCACAGGGGACCTTGGCACAAAAGGTGGAGCTCGTCGCCCTGACTCGGGCCCTTCAGCTGGCAGCTGGGGTAAGAGCCAATATTTATACCGACTCTAAGTATGTCTTCACTACCCTCCATGTTCATGGGGCTTTATACAAAGAAAAGGGATTAATCAATTCAGGAGGGAAGGAAATTAAATATAGACAAGAGATTCTAGATCTCCTAGAAGCAGTATGGGCACCCAAAAGGGTGGTAGTCATACACTGCATGGGCCACCAAAAGGGTGACACCATTGCAGCCCGGGGCAATCGCAAGGCGGACCAAGCAGCCAAGTTAGCTGCAGCTGAAGAAACCTTCGAACCTTCGAGAAACCCTCGAAGCCTCCCTCTTTCCCAGCCCTTTAGATGAATGGGATCCCAAATATTCCCACCAAGAAGAGGCCTGGTTCAAGACTGAAGGAGGAAGCCATCTCCGTAATGGATGGTGGAAATTTCGAGATGGCCGCATTGTCATACCAGAAACTCTAGCCCTGGCTTTTGTCAATGAGTTTCACCAAAGGATCCACTTTGGTCGGAATGCCCTAGAATCGACTCTCAATAGGTACTTCTACGTACCCCAAATCTCCAGTATCTTGCGAATAGTCTGTGAACAGTGCCTTGTTTGTGCTCGCAACAACCCACGTCAAGGACCGGTCCTACCCCCAGGGGTCCAAAATACTGGCAGTGCCCCATTTGAAGATCTCACAATAGATTTCACTGAGATGCCATGCTCCAGGGGTCTTAGCTATCTCTTAGTATTTATATGCACCTACTCGGTGTGGGTAGAAACCTTTCCCACCCGGACAGAAAAGGCACGGGAAGTCGCCAGGCTATTGCTACAGGAAATAATCCCTCACTTTGGGCTGCCACTCTCAATAGGCTCTGACAATGGTCCCGCCTTTATAGCTGAAGTAATCCAGCTCTTAGCCAAGCTCCTCCACACCACTTAGAAACTACATACTGCTTACCACACACAGAGCTCAGGACAAGTAGAATGCATGAATCGGACCCTCAAGTCCTACCTGAAGAAACTATGCCAAGAGACACACCTCCATTGGGACAAGGCCCTTCCAGTAGCACTCCTGAGGATACGCTCAGCTCCTACTAAGAAGATGGGCCTTTCTTCGTATGAGGTCATATATGGAAGGCCACCTCCACTCATTAGAGGCTTCTGAGGGGACCTTAAAGAAATAGGACACCTAACCTTAAGACAACAGCTTGAGGCGTTAGGGTTTACCTTATAGAACCTCAACCAATGGGTACAGGAGAGGCTCCCTATTAGTTTAACAACTGAAGTTCATCCCTTTAGGCCTGGGGATTCAGTTTGGGTTAAGGAATAGAACCTCCAGCCCTTAAAACCCCTGAGGAGGGGCCCCTTTACTATCATTTTGTCTACCCTCACGGCAGTTAAGGTTGCTGATATCACTCTATGAATATACCACAGCAGATTGAAACCTGCAGCTGCTAGCTGAAACTGCACCTCTGACCCCTTTGAGTCCCTCAAGATTACTCTCTGGAGGAAGACGGCTAGCAGTGTTACTGGTCCTTAGGAGGAGATCATCAGCCCAGTTTTGGTCACACCGAGAAGCTGACCAATCTACGCGTGGCTGAAGCTTCAGGAATTCTTTCTTGCAAGATGCTTATTCCAAGGACTCTAATCCTTACCCTCACCCTTTTTTCTTCCCAGTCGGGAATGGTATCACTACTTCATACCCTAAATCATGCTTCCAGTCCTTTAGTCTGGGAACAACATCTCAGGTAGCCTTTGTCTCCTACACATACATGCCTGCCCAGTGCTATTGGGGTAGAACCCCTAGGCCTGCAGCTTGTTGAAGGAGATGATGCTCTCTAACCCACCTATGGGTTCGAGCATCAAAGGGGGAAATGTGGCAGTGGGCCCTAGACAAAGGCTTTCCCAGACCATGTGGTCACTAAGGATTTCACGCGGGCTTCAGACAAAGACATTCTTGGACTGTATGGTCAGCAAGACTTCCACGTTTAATATTTCTAAATTCCTACCTCAGCTGGTAGCCAGTCAGAAAATAACACAGTGCCACATGCCCTAATAAGGTATCCTAGCTGCTAACCTGGAAACTTCAGGGTATATAGCCCTGAGTCCCACTCGGGTCGGGGCTCAGCCTCTGGATGTGAATCCGCTGAGCCAGTGCTGGCATTAATAAAAGTTGCTTCCCATGCCTTGTTGTCCTGTCTGTCTGGGTTCCCTGCAACAATAACTCAGTGGGGGAAGGAATAAAACTGATGGGGTTTTATTAAAAAATGAAAGACAGCAACTACGAGTGTATACACAGGGTGCCAAAAATGTGTACATATTTTAAGAAAGGAAAAAACTGTATTAAAATTGTAATACTCAATATATACTGATAACAAAAAATGAATACAAGTCATATGTATACATTTTTTTGGCACCCCTGGTATGTATGCCTTTCCTCTCACTGGATTTTGCCCTGAAAGCTTCAGCCCATTTCCCATGGCATGGTGAGGTTGTGGGAGACTCTTGGGACCACTGAAGAGCCAGGTTAAAGAGCAAACTTGGAGCTTATCACCCAACAGGTCATAGAAAATAGCAGTAGCCCAGGCTTCATCCAGCATCTCACCAAAGGCCTCAGTGGCCTCTGCTCAGTAGCACACTGCCATATTAATGCCTCACTCCTCTTGAATAATCCTGAGAAACAGAAAAGACTTCTGTCAAAATCCTCTGCCCACTATTTCTCGTTCTGGACTCGAAGCAAGTCCCTTGGCCACATTTCAGATTTTAGTTATTTGAAGCCATTATCATGGTCCTTTGTTTCCAGCCTAGAAATCCTCAAAGCATATTTTTTTTCAATAACAGAAGCTCTAATTGGAAGGTTATGCCTGGTTTGACCCACTGGTTATTGTAAAATCATTAAATTGAATAAGTTAAAACATATTAAACCATAAAATTTTTCTTAAACACCCAGGGTTTTTGTTTGGTTTTCTTTTGGTTTAGTTTTCTTAGAAAAATTAGAAAAGCTAGCAACATTGGGTCACATTCCCACATGTCAACAATTGTCTTGAAGCTAAGTAACAACCAGCAGGAGCCCTTGGTTACAGCTCCCCCGCCCTACCTGTCAACCCTGAAACCCACATCTGCCTAGACCCCATGACGTCAGCATTTCCTGCCCTTTCCAACAATGAGGTAGCAAAAGGTGGGGCAGAACTTCAGGCCCCAGAGCCCAGAGACAGCTTCCCACCCTAGGTTTAACAAATGCAAGGTCATGACCCTAGGAGATGGCTGGCTGTTTTATCATGTGGAAAATGAGGGGGTCCAGAGGGTTGGAGCCAGCATTCTATGAATTTATAAATGGCTTAGCTAATTTTCAAATCTCACTGAGCTCATTGCCTGAAAAATGCCTGAAGTCATGTGTTCCACCTGCTAATAGCACTTTGAAAAAGTAGATATGTAAAATAAAATATCTGGATCCCTCAAAAGCCATTTGCAAATTCATACTAAATGTAAATTCATGCTACATGTACAAACAAAGTGATTTACTCCTATTTGCCTTTACAATTAAATTTCAAAGAGTTCTAAAAATTAAGAAAAAATTCCTACCATAAAGTTTAATGTTTTCATAAAAATAGAGCTTCAATTACATTATTTTGTAGAGACAAATAAACACTTGAAAAATGGAGCGATCAGGACCACAGAATGACGTTTTCCTATCTTAGACTTGACCCTTCTTTCACCCAATTCCTATCTTCCCCCATTACTTCCACACCTACAGATACAAGCTGGTTTTGGATTTGTTTTATTTCTCTTGCTATAACCCCTAATTTTGTCTATAGCTGAAATGGTACATTCAATGCTTTTTCCAAGAAACTAAAAAATATCCTAGAGGCATGTTGTCTTATAGTTTTATCCTCGACCGCCCCCCCACACACCAACCCCTGACCTAAGGAGGTCACGAGGAAGTGTCTCGGAATGCTGAGGCCTGGTGGAATGATATTGGTTATCTCCCTTACTTCATGGCCGCAGCAACAGTTGCACCATCCTGGGGATTGTGTGTATAGGAGTATGAAGGCACAGCATGTGTTGGGATACAATGGGGCTGGTTGATGGTAACTAGCTATAAGGTACTTATCACACGAACGTTTGAAAAAAAAAGTTTCACTCCTTTGAAGTTTCTTAATAAAAGCTATGAATTGGCTCGATTTGGGGCTCAGTTCCAGAGAGAGAACTGCAGTCCCCTGACCTCACCTTAACTTTATCCTTGTCTATTGTGTTCCTTTAACCCTTCTCCGCCCCTCTGACTCCCCACTGCCCATGCTACACGGAACGCGACGCGACAGAGGTAGCATGATGAATGCCTTTTAACCCAGAGAAGGATGCAGTCCCCTAGAGAGGAGGGCCTTCCTACCTCCCCTCCCCACCCGCAGCCTGTGGCCTGACTATTCCTCCGCTTAAGTCAGGTGAGCAGCCTGGGGCCCGGTGTCGGGTGTGGTCTCCATCACAGGCACAGTCCACCTGCTAACCACCAGGCCATTCACTTCACCTGGCCTTAGGAGCTTGTGGGTCTTGAACAGATGGCGAGTCTGAGTAACAGAATGTCCTTTGACAAAACTGTTCACTGATATCCATGTGGGATATTTAGATTTTAAAAAAGTGCTTCCTGTTCCAAAAGATTCTCTGGATCACTGAGAAAAGAAAAATTTGTGGCAAAGCTTCAAGTCATGAGGGAGCATGTTCCTGTAACAGTGGTCTCTTAAGGTGCCTAAGATCAGTGACAGGAGCATTCAATTTTGGTAAAATTATGATTAATTGAAAAATATCACAATAATTTCTAAGTCCCTCACAAGGTGATGTTCTGTTTTATGACTAAACTATGAATAGCTTCCCAGGAAGCAATATTGTAAATCTGAGGACCTCACTCTTAAGCACTGTGAAGACAAGGAATGTGGTTGTGTATCCAGTTACCACAGTAACCCAGTTCCCAACCCAGTGTCTGGCACATAATAGATGCTCCAGTAATAGTGTGAAAAATAAAATAATCACTCTGAAAACACACAAGTTTTGCAATTTGCCTTCTCAAACTAGATGTTTCTTTACTGCAGGGATTTAATTCTGCTGTATCTTTTGCACATTTTCACATTAAACCGTAAGTAAATTTTTGTGTAGATGGAAAAATCCCACACACAAGTATAAATACATGTCATATAACAGAAGCTCAAGAAATGTCTTCTGAGTGAATAATTGAAAAGTTATTTGAAAATAATTAACCAGAATTAAAATATGTATATACATGTCTTTATGTATCATATACCAGTGCCAAAAAAATGTATACAAGTGGACACTTCGGTCAACATAGTTCTCCATAATCAGAAGTGTCTGGACGCTGATGGTAACCACTTTGAGAACCTCTTGTAATGGAAAAGTCAAACGTGACTTGTATTCATCTTTTGTTATTGGTATATATTGAGTATTATAATTTTAATAGTTTTTTCCTTTCTTAAAATGTGTATATATTTTTTGGTGTTATATATAAATATAAATATAAATATATATGTATATTTGCACATATATATGTGTGTGTGTTTACATATAATGCATTTTTATTTTAGATTGTAATCCAAGAGACCCTTGGTCAAATTTCTCTTTAGAAGCTTTAAGCCTTCTTAACATTCATTATACATAGAGTGATATTTTCCCCTCTCTCCTGGGGGAAAAAAATTAAAATAACAATTTGTGACTGTCCACTATTTTTCCCAAGGTTGTTACATCACAATTTGAATGTATATTTTAAAATGTTTTATTATAGGTTTTTTAAAAAAACTTTATTGGGGAATAATGTGTTTTTTCCTGGACCCATCAGCTCCAAGTCAAATTGTTGTCCTTCCCTCTTAGTTGTGGAGGGTGCAGCTCAACTCCAAGTCCAGTTGCCATTTTCAATCCAGTTGCCGGGGGCGCAGCCTACCGTCCCATGCGGGAATTGAACCAGCAATCTTGTTAAGAGCACGTGCTCTAACCAACTGAACCATCTGGCCGCCCACGGGAAGCTCAGTGGCAGCTCAACTCAAGTCATAGTCTTCAATCTAGTTGTGGAGGGTGCAGCTCACTGCCCCATGTGGGAATCGAACTGGCAATCTTGTTGCTCAGAGCACATGCTCTAACCAATGAGCCACCTGGCCGCCCCTTGAATGTGTATTTTTAAGAAAGACAAATTTTACTTGATTGCAGCAAAAGGATGGAGAATGCTTGCAAGTTTTCTATGAGAGATATCTCTTCAAAAATTGTGCTAGCTTGCTATTGAAAGTTGTTAGTAAAGATGGAAAGCAGCCTTACCAATAAAACCCCTGCTCAAATTATGACAAGATGACCTCACTATCAATTGTTCTGCCCTGAGAGATGTTCTAAGAAACACTGAAGACATCCTTTCAAGTAGACACCAGGTTTAAGCAAAATGTGGCTCACCAGCACTAAGGGTCCAGATCTGCTCAATCATGTGCAAAATGATGAAATGCTCAAGCAGGAGAACCAGTGTGGGAATACATAAGTATTGTCTCCTATCACTGAGTCTCTGGGTCATTTGAAATTCTGAAATTTCTACTCCATTGTTTCTTTCAGAAGGTCTAAAAAGTTAGGCTTCTCCTGAAGAAGGAAGTCACTCAGATATTGGTGAGAAAGTAACCCTGGTGAGCACCATATTGGAAAAGGTTATGAGGCATTCTTTATTCAGGTCTGACACTATTTAGAGCAGGGCTGGAAAGCAGGGAGAAGATGGGTTCCATGTCTAACTGCATGATCTCAGGAAAGCCTCTTCAGTCTCCTTAATGAGAGGTTTTCTCATATATATATATATATATATAACAAGAATATTAGAAATGTAAGATATTGTCCAGCTATTCAGTCTTTAAAAAATTACTGAGTTCTGTAACTTAACACTGTTCTTAGCACTCAAGAGAATCAAAAGACAAAGCAGGGGGGCAGTCGGTTAGCTCAGTTGGTTAGAGCTCAGTGCTAATAACACCAAGGTTGCTAGTTCGATCCCTGCATGGGTCACTGAGCTGCACCCTCCACAACTAGATTGAAACAACTACCTGATTTGGAGCTGATGGCTCCTGAAACACACACACACACACACACACACACACACACACACACACACACACACACACAAATGTCTGGGAGACTATCAATAAAATGATACATTAAAAAACAAAATCAGGGCCGGCCGGGTGGCGCATTGGTTGGGAGCTGGCTTGGGACGCCAGAGGGCCCCGGTTTGGATCCCACATATGAGGGCCGGTGGCACTGCCCTCTGCAGCTGGGATGATGAACGACAGCTCAACTTGGAGCTGGGCTGCCATGAGTCGCCAGCGCCGGCGACGGTTAGGCTGCAACCCCTGCTGCAGTGGGTTGCCATGGGCTACTGTGTATACCCAGCAGCCAGCGTGAGCGGCTCTCAAGCCACCGTGAGCGGCCGTCCAGAAGCCGGCGACTGATCTGCCTCTGCCAGGAAGAGCACAATGATGGTGCCAACTTGGGCCAGTGAGGCAACGTCCTCCACAACTAGACTGAGGAATAAGATGACAGCAACTTGTCTGTTCCCTTTCCTCCGATTCCCCAGTGCTGTTCCCATCCCCCAATTCCCCAATAAAAATCTTAAAAAAAAAACAAAAAACCCAAAAACAAACAACAAGAAAAAGCAGGTACAACTTCCAGTCCTGTAGAGCTTGCCTTTTCCAACTTTCTAATTACCCTTATGATACACATTTCATGGATGTATGCATTGTACATAATGCCACTCTAGAAGCAATAAAATACAAACCTCAACTCTTAGGTTGTTCCTTGGTCACTTACTCATTTAATATTCTGTGGTGGTAGATACTGGGACAAGTGTTTTCAGGATACTAAGATAAATGTGACACAGACTTTAACCTTGGGGAGCCAGCTCATCATCTAGTAGGGAGACTGAAAGATGGGAGAGTTAGTAAAGGCATACAATGATACCTATCACAGGGACCTCAGTAAGGGGAGAATCATATCTTATTGGGAAACTGAGTGATGGGTTCTGCTAAGAGGTGAGATTTAAGCTAGATCTTTAAAATGGGCAAACTTTTAGATGGGTAGGGAATCTAGGAGTAGAAAACAGCATGAGAAAAAAAACCACATAATTACAAGCAAACACAGAATATGTTTGGAAAAATGGAGAAAAGATCCATTTGGCTGTTGCAGAGGTCAGGGGGGCATACTGGGGACATAGCTGCCAAGCCATCCTGGGGAATTGGCTCTTTATTGTGGAGACTTTGGTGACTCCTGAGGGTTTTGAACACAGGAATGACATGCTCACATTCAAGATGACAAAGTCAGTGTGGTCCAGAGGCACAGGGAAGAGAAGAGAAGAGAAGAGAAAAGTTTTATCTAGTCCTGGCAACAACAACAAGTAAGTGATGCAACAATAACTGAGTGACCAACTACTACTTGTTGGGTGCTGAGGAGGAAGCAAAGACAAGATCAAGCTTTAACGTTTAGAGAGCAAAGCCAGGATAAATAACAGAGATTCAATACCAGCAAAATGCCCAGACAATAATGAAGACTCCCAACTCCCACCTTGAGGAGTGGGGGAAATAGTTTATGAGAGAGAAAAGGAGTATTCTAAGAGGATTCAGAGACCTAAAAATGCCACCTGAACTCTAAGCCAGAAGATTCTAAACGGACTTGATCTCATAAAAAATGTGTCTACTATGTTCCAGGCACTATTCCAGACACTGGGCAAATAAACAGGTCACTGCTCTAATGAATTTACAAGTTAGAAGGAGAGACAGACAGTAGACACATAAGTAAGTAGACATATAATAAATCAGGTGGTGCTAGGTGGTGTGAAGAAAAAGAAATCACATAGATAGAAGAGAGAACAATGTACATGGGGGGTCTGGGAAAGACTTTCTGAAGGTGTGATATGTCATTAGCCAAGGGAGCAAGCTTTCAGATAGCTTGGCAATATCCCCCAGATCAAGGAAACAGCATGTGAGATGACAGTGTCCCTGGCATGTCCTAGGAAGAGCAAGGAGATTGAGGGCTGGGAACCAGTGAGCAGGGTGAGGTGTATGGTGAGGCAAGAGACTTGTAGGCCAAAATGAGGGATTTGGATTTTATTCTGAGCAGGATGGAACCATTGGAAAACTGTGGGCAAATAACAGGGATTTGTGACTGTTGTGTGTTGTGTTTATGCTATATGCCAACATCTAAATTGATGCCTGACACTTAACAGATAGTTAGCCAAGATTTGTTAAGATTTGTTGAATGAATGAATGACCGTTTGGGCTGCTGTATAGACAATAGATTGCAGATGGACAAGAAATGCAGGAAACTGACTAGAAATCGAGTGCAGAAGTCGAGAAATCCTGGTGGCTTACCTAGGGGTGGCCGTGCTGGATGAGGGCGGTGAGAGGGAGGGAAAGCAATTTGCTGAAAGCTAGATTTGGGTGAGTGAGAGAGAAATAAAAAAACTCGAAGGCTGGGCCGGCCGAGTGGCACGATGGTTAAGAACTGGCTTGGGATGCCAGAGGGCCCTGGTTCGGATCCCACATATGAGGACCAGTGATACTGCCCTCCACAGCTAAGATGCTGAACAACAGCTCGACCTGGAGCTGAGCTGCTGTGAGTCGCCTGAGATGGCGTAGGCTGCAGCCCCTGTGGCAGTGGGTTGCCATGGGCTACCATATGTAGCCAGCAGCCAGCGTGAGCGGCCAGCAGCCCCAGTGAGCGGCCGTTCAGAAGCCAGTGACTGATCTGCCTCATCCAGGAAGAGCGCAATGATGGTGCCAACTTGGGCCAGTGAAGCAACGTCCTCCACAACTAGACTGAAGAACAAAACGACAGCAACTTGTCTGTTCCCCTTCCCCCCAATCCCCAGCCACTGTTCCCATCCCCCCAATTCCCCATTAAAAAAATCTAAAAAAAACCCCAAACAACTCGAAGGCATTTGGCCTGAGCAACTAGAAAGACAGAGATGGAAAACACTGGAGGGAAGCATGTTTGGAGAGTGATAATGGGGGGTGGGGAGGGGTAGAGAGGTTGTTACACATAAGAGTTTAAGATTACATGGCATTCAAGGAAAGATGCTGGCAGTGGCAGATTCCAGTCTGGTGTTCTGGGAATGAGTTAAGACTGGTGAAATCAATTTGGAATCATCAGCATGAAGTCAGTATTTAAGATCAATGGCAGGGTCATAGGTAAGAAGAGAAGAGATCTGAAAGCCAAGCCCTGCAGAAGTCCGTCATGTAGAGGTCAAAATTCAGCAGAGGTCAGTAGGGACAAAAATTCAGGGACTATAAAGAGAGCCTAAGAAAAAGGTTCCAGGAGGCAGCAGGAAGACCGAAAGAACCTGGTGTCTGGAAAGCCAGGAGCTTGAGAAAGAGGGAGGAGTGTGCAAAGTGCTGCTGATGATAGGGAACTGACCTTGTACTCGACAAGGCAAAGACCACTGGGATTGTCATGGGAACAGTACAAGGGAGTGATGGGGACAGCAGCCTGGGTGGAGTGTTTCAAAGAGGCAGAAGGAGAGATGCAGCAGGAGCACAAAGAGACCTTAAGATGAACTGATACTGTTCTGGTCTCAGGCTGCATGGCAGGTGTTAGTTTTATTCATTTCTTCATAATTTACATATATGTTAAACGTATTGTCTAAATCAAACATTACACGATAAAATGTGTCTTTACAGGCTGAGTTGGAAAGAGTGGAGAAAGCTAGTGTAGACAACTTTTTAAAGCGTGTTCCAGGAAACAGAACATCAATGTCATAGGGGGATGTGGAGTCAGGAAATCTGTAAAGTGTAATTAATATATTATAGTTCATTTGTGTGCCAAGTTTCCCTCCTGTTGTCCTATTTACACACAGATCCTGTGCCTGTTATGGACAGAGGGGAGAGGGGTAGGAAATGCGGGCATTTTCACAAAAATAACTTGTGCTAAAAAAAAAGGGGGGGGGAGGGGCCAACCTAGTGGCTCAGTTGGTTAAGAGTGTGAGCTCTGAGCAACAGGGTCGCCAGTTTGATTGCCACATGGGCCAGTGAGCTGCCGCCGGAGCTGAGCTGCCAACAGATGGCAGAATGGCTCAACTGCTGAGCGCACGTGTTCCTAACAACAAGGTTGCCTGTTCACTCCTGCATGGGATGGTGGGCTACGCCCAGCTGCAACTAAGATTGAACATGGCACCTTGAGCTGAGCTGCCCTGAGCTGCCAACGGGCGACTGGATGGCTCAGTTGTTATGACATGTGCTCTTGGGAACAAGATTTCCGGTTCTGTGTCTGCCTGGGATGGTGGGCTACGCCCACCCACAACTAGGATTGAACTCGGCACCTTGAGCTCAGCGGCTGCGAGCTGCTGATGGACAGCCAGATGGTGACTAAACTTGGAGCTGAGCTAGCTGTGCCCTCCACAACTAGGATTGAAGGACAACAACTTGGCTGTTCTCCTTCCCCAGGTCCCCAGTGCTGTTCCCTTTCCCAAATTCCCCCAATAAAATCTTAAAAAAAAAAGAGGCAAAAATAGCTTGTTAATTAAGTAGTTTTAAGTTTTGATGGTAAAAGGAATTATGAATAACAGTAAAGAAAATGAGAAGTATTTTGAACAATAAAAACCTATGGGTGTGTCCTTAGTGTTCTCAGCTGGTGGGAAGGAAGTGACACAATGCTGGGCCCCATTAACTCATGCTGACAGCAGGCCTACTTCGACGAATCCCAGTCTCCCATCTTTTTTCCACCCTGTTATCCTGAATCTCTGAATTTCAATGCTGTGCAGAACTGAGATTTCTGTTTCTCAAACTGCTGTGACTTAAACCCTGAAAGCAAAAGCAGGGAACATTTGTGCAAGTTATATTGGTGTCAATTTAAGGGCAAAGTGATTAGATTACAATCCCTGGCCATGGATATGAACTTTGGTCTTTTCTTTCCCCTTTAACACATGTGGTATTTCCCTGACATCTGTGTAATACAAATAGATCTAGAAAGTGTGAAAAAGAAAATCTGTTCCACTAAATATATAAAAGGGACTCCACATGAAGTCCCCATGATAGTATTCTTCATCATGGGTACAGATGGCACCCTTTTCCAGCTCTCCCCACCTCCCCCCACCCTAAAAGTGGCTTTAAGTTCCATCCACTGAATTCTCCAAAAAATACTGCAATTCAATATATGCCTGATAAGACCAGAAGAGCCTCCCTGTACACTATATCTTTATTTATGAGCTCTCTGTGTGCATCAAGCTTTGGGCCAATGAATCAGGGAAAGCATGGGTTCTGAATTAATAATATGAATGGCACACATCACTTGTTGCTATGGAAATCCAGATTTTTTTCCAGTGACCTGGGAGCTTAGTGGTCTTTGCAATATCTTGCTAATAAGCAGTGACATCCTGCACCTACCACTCACTTTCCCTACAGCGCCCATGCCACAGATTATGACAACCACTTACCAACACCCACACATGCAAACATTATGGTATGGGATATGTAAATCACCTGTATGCCATTTTGTCTCCTAAAATATTTAAGAAGACTTTAACACACAAATGTCTGGTGGTAAGAAAGCTGATGAGAAATACATGTCTACTATACACAAAATCATCAGATGAACCAGTATGTCTCTAAACCTCACATATAACTTAAGAAACAATGCTCATGAAGAAAGTAGAAAAGGTTGAGACAAGTAAGAAAGTTATGAGGCTCTGACTCCTGCATTTAGTGGGGCAGGGTTGGGGGGGGTGGACAGTGATACTAGTGGCATGTGTTTTATGAATGTGACAAGAGGTCAACAGAATGAAGGAAGGGGCAAAAAAAAAAGAGAGAGAAAAATGAAGAAGCAGAAAGAAATGGAAAGGGACATTGTTGAATGAATCTCAGGGAACACTTTTCACTTCCAGTTATTCAGCTGTGAACACACTCATGGTGTGAATAAAAATGCTTTACTATATATTTTGGAGGCTTGCCTCTCAAACCCTAAAATTCTAAACAGTTTATATAGGAGTGGGGATTGTATGTTTTTTGAAACATGAAATGTCACAAACCTTTTCCTAGTTTTACAAATAAGAAAAAATTACTATATTTGTAGAGAATAGCATTAACAGGGAACCCAAATTGATTATTAGATAACCCAGGGCCTGACATACACAGACTTAATTAGTTCTACTAGATAGATGATTGACAGATAGATAGATAGATACATATATACATACATACATACATACATATATACATACAGATGATATAGATGATACAGTTTTAGACATACAGATATAGATACACACACACACATACATATATAGACAAGTTAAATTATCACTAATATATTTTACCCTTCAATTGGCTCAATTAAATAAACCATTAACAACAATCAAAGAATCCTGGTGTTAGAAGTGACTTTTGGGATTACCTGGTTCAACTCCCCACTTTTAAAGAAGAAGAAACTAAACCTCTCTATTATGTGAAAATTGAGAGGAAAAGTGACTTGAAAAAAGCTACACTGAGCATTTCACACTGTTTTCCCTACAAAGCTGTGAACATAAACATGCCTAGGGCTGCATTACAGAAAGGGCATGTGGGTACTGAACTTCCTGGTTTCCTAAAGGTCACCTGTCCTATTTTTTAAGATAGAAAGGAAGGAGGTGAAGGGAAAGAAGCAGGCGTCTCTCAGTCTATAAGTTACACCTGTTAGCACAGAAATCTGTCTGTTGGGCAACTCCACCAGGGTGGGCTGGCCAGGAATGATGGCTGTCTCTGGTGGAACTGCTGGGTTGTTTCAGAAGCATTTGGAGAGGAGGACAGCACACGGGCGTTCACCATTCCTGCCTAAGTGCAGGTTAGAGGACAGAGCGCTTGGGCTAAACGAGTTTCCTTCTAAGGCCACAGCAAGACAGAACAGAGCAGATATCAGATCAATTTTACCAAAATGGACAATATAGGTCATTCAAGTAAAAAGTAAAGGACCCAAACCTGCAGCATTTGACTTGCAGTCTGCCTCATTTTCTACTGAGGTCAGGGTACAGCCTCTCTCAGAAGCAGTGTAGTGGAAGAACTGTCTTGCCAGTTCTCCTCAGCGTCTTACATAACCAAGAGAAGAATTCCCATCTACCTCCTGCCTAAACAAGTAGATGGTATTTTTATGTCCTGAAATCCACTCAATCAACATTGCTGAGAACATACCATGGACCAGTGTGCTGCAGAAATGAGAGGTAAATCTAACAATGTCTTTGTCATCAAGGCACTCATACCATATATGAGACAACTCATATAACTGCAATATAGTAAGTGCTCCCTTAGTGGTATGGACTAAAGTGCTATGGGGAAACAAGAGAGGGAGTGATTCATAATAGCAGGTGCTGTTATTCAGGATGTTATGTTGATTGTAACTTAAAAAAACAAAACAAACAAATAAAAAAACTAGCACACTACTGTAGAAAACTATGTGGATAAGCATAAACCAATGACCCAATATCTCGACTATCCCTAAATTGTACAAATTACTATAAGCACATGAAAACACTTTGCTTACCTGTTTAGTATAAATGTTGCCTCACTCATTTTTATAACAAGCAAAGTACTAGCCAGTTTTATGAGCAATAGCAAATTCTATCAGGGAAAGGAAGTCAGACACTATTGCCAATTACTGTGTAGGATGAAACAGCTAGCTAGAGTCTTTCATTCAAAACAAAGCAAAACAAAAATCATTGGAAATAAGCTATCTTCTTGATTATCCACAAAAGATGGGGCTGGAATAGATACTAATCCACAAATAAAGAGAAAACCTGTTATCCTATTAATTCGATCTTTTTCTCTCTCCCTCAACCCCCACAAAATCTTTTGCTATAGTGGGGGAAAAAATGAGCTGTTTGAGTTTTTGGATAATTTAATTTATGAGAAAAACGCAGATACTGGGGTTAAAAAGACTGCAGGTATAAAAATAAACCATAAATTCTAGAATCAATCTCTGGTTTGCTTATATAGTTAGGGCTATGACCATTTGCTTTGCTAAACTGAGTAACTTTTCTTACTCTTCTACCATTATCACACAATGTTGGAACTGAAAGTAACCGTAGAAATCAGGTAGTCCAACTTGCTCACTTTACAGATAAGGAAGAGAGGACGCGCTGAGCTTGTCTTCCCATGACCACATCTGGTCTTTTAGCATTTCCTGTAATAATAGTCATACCTAATGCAAGCATCATAAAAGGTAAAGCTTAAAATTATCTTTTAAAACACCCATCTTTAAAAACCAGAGGTGTAAAAGGAATCAAATTATGCTATGCAAACAGATCACAGCAGCTTCAATCCCATACTGATGCATTGACAGGCTTTTCAGCTTAGGATGTGATCTCCCTACCAAGTCAATAATGTCACCATCTGAAACAACTTAGGCAATTTGCCTTCATGAAATTACTCCCCTAGACAAAAGAAGAAAAAAAAAGACTGTCAATTGCACAAAGCTGCCAACGGTACTACTAGACAAGGACTCCAGAATTGGTCAGAACATGGTTTATTCAAGTAAACATTCTGAAGTCATGTAGGTCTAGGAACTAAAATAACGCTATGTTTTTCCAATGCCACATGCCAGAAGAGGTATCAAACAGAAAGAAGGGACAGCAGGGAATTCTACCACCCTTGATTTGTCTACCAAATGGGCACACAGTCCATACCATGGTGGCATGGGACTCTAATCCCTTCTTAGCAAACAACACACATTTTCAAAATGAATCCCCGATCTAGAACGAATTACCGTTAATAGTCAAAGCCGGAGCGAATCCACTGATGAGAAACGCAGATCTGGCCACCTGCTTTGAGCCTCCCTGGACGACACTGCTGGGGTCTTTAGAGGCTGGCTTTTTTGGTAGGGCATCTGCCCTCCTAAATAGCGCTCAAATCCCAGGGAGAGAAAGAAGATTCTTTCCTTAGTCTTTGAACTATGCTTATCTTCCTATATCCATTTCTGCTGAAGACAGCATGTTATCTTTTCAAAGAGAAAAAATAAAAACAAGGGGAGAATTGCACTACTGCAGATCCCAAGAAAAGTAAGCACAAAACTACAGCAACGTCAAATAATATTCAGCAATTAGGAAAACCCTCGCATGCTACCTGGTGTTGGCCCAGTGCATACTGGGGCACGCTGTGCCGGGAACCACAGGAAGCCGGGCATCTCTGCAGCCTGTGTCCCTGCCAGCTCTCCTTCCCCATCCCTCCCCCACCCCCAACCCCGACCCCGGCCACGCTCAGACATTTGGCAGAGAAGTTATGGTGCTCAGGCTCTGTATGCAAGACAGACTCCGCAAATGGGCCAAAGTGGCCGGGACGTCAAACTGCAGAGCAATCAGGAGGAGGGGGCCACATTGTTTGAGCCCCCGGATTTTGCTGCATTGTCACAGCCCAGCAATGTAGGGGGAGGAGAAAGCGCACCTCCAGCCAAAAATGGACCAGGC
This sequence comes from Hipposideros armiger, assembly GCF_001890085.2. Lineage (NCBI taxonomy): Eukaryota > Metazoa > Chordata > Mammalia > Chiroptera > Hipposideridae > Hipposideros > Hipposideros armiger. The sequence continues at coordinate 167,794 of NW_017731897.1, forward strand.
GCGTTTTCCCCAGCGGCTTCCTCTCAGCCTGTGTGCAGATCGCAGTACGGTAGGCGACAGGACCGGCTGCTCCCGCTAAAACTCAGGTGGCAGGCTCGGCTGAACGGCGCAACCAGCCGGGGACAGGGAGGCGCTGGAGGAGCACCCACACGGAGCATCTCGGCGCCTGCCACCCCCAGGGGAGGCAGAGCCGAATTTTCCACGCGCCTCCTGAGCTAGCACCCGCGGCGAGCTTGTGCGGGGGCTGTGGGCGCTCGCTCAGCTAGCCACAGGAATTGATTGGGATACAATTGTCTAAAAGCGGGCCCAAGGCGAAACCCAGATCTACAGCTTTGGTTCACAAGGGGTGGGTGTGGGCTGGGACAGGGGATTACGTAGGTTTCTCCGCCCCCTCCCCTGACACCTCTCCGTCACTGGAAGGGCGCCGGGGGTGGGGGAGGCGCTGCAAACCCTCTTGGGGGCTTCTTTGTTCCTCTCTGTGCTCACTAAAGGGCCGGGTGTGCCTGCTGTACCCGAGCGGGGGTCGCACTGGGGATGCCTGCAGGATCCTGGCTGCAGCGCGCCCCAGGCTGACAATTGAACCTCGCGGGAGAAGCGAGAGGGTGGAGAGGAGGGTGGATTCCCGGCCCTGATAAGGCGCTGCCAGGGCCTCGGGAGAAGCGGGAAAGCCGCCCAGAGAAGGGAAAGGAAGGGGGCAGCAGGCAGAGTCCCCGCCAGGCGCCCGCTTACCTTGGCAGCCTCGGCCTGGGCATAAATCATGCTCCTGTCGGCGCGTAGATGAGAGCCGGCGGGGCGTGCGTGCCCTACAGGGCGCGCCGGGCGACCGAGACCTGCGAGGGGGACTGGGGCGCCCACTCGTTACCGCCGCGCTCCGGGTGCTCCGGGCGAGCGGTGACCACCGCCACGACGGAGGGGCGTACGCAGCTCGGTGAGGGCCGGCTGGGTCAGAGAAGCGCTGTATTTCGGCTCCAACAACGGCTCCTGAAGAACGGTAATGCAGTACTCTCCATCGCTTTATCCTGCCGTCCGCATCCCCTCCCTCCTAGCCTGCTCCTTCTGTGGGTACCAGACTCTGGAACCAACCACAAGCCGGGCTCGCTCTCTTTAGCGCTGCCCCGCCCTGCAGCCTCCGCGCAATCCCCTCCCCCCCTCCCCCACCGTAAATATATATTGATTCTTGTTACCGCCGGGCCCATCCTTCCGGCACCCAGCACCAGTACTGGGCATATCCCGCGCCAGCTCCGGCCCATAGGCCCTTTTGTGTATGTGCAAACTGTTCATAAAGGACGTGGTCCGGACACCTCAGCAGGTACTCTGTGGCAAGTGTTCTACGGCCTGCTGTACACACTTTACCCACCTACCTTATATACTGTTATGAACACTCAAACACATGTCTAGGAACCGCCCAGTATTTGCACCGCAAACACGCAAAACAAACATTGTAATTACAAATGCAAAGGATAAAAATCCCCCCTAGAAAATCCATCGTTGGGCAAGCCTAGCTTTCAAACTGGGTTTTATGTTAAACGGTATCCAGTATCAGAATGCTAGAACTGGAAGGAAGCAACGGCTGGAAACCCCTCCTTGTACAGCCCATTGAGATGCAAAGGGAACTGCAGTGCTGGTTGTTGTTGGTTCCTGACTCTTTTGTGTAGGTAAATCTAAGTGCATCTGGTCTGTGCCTGGCCTGTGTTCACACAAGATGCAGTGATGTTGAACCACCTCCACAGTTTGTGATCCCATGACCTAATTGCATTTTCCACAATGCTTATTTACTTCTTCCCATTCTCCTGCCAGCACTCCCATAGAAGACATTTTCACACCCAGAAAAGTCTTTCCCATAACCCAAACTGCAGTCCTCCTCTAGAATAAACAGGGTCGGCCTTGACTCCAGACTTCTATCAAGACGAAGGTGAGCACAGACCTCCCCAAAACGTGTTGCCTAACTCCCCCCCACCCCCCACCCTCCATCCGCATCCCCGCAAACATTGTAAGATGGGCTGCTTCTCAGTGGATTTTATTTCACTGACCAGCCTCTTGGCATTGATTTCTCTCTCACAACCAGAACTTTCCAGAAGTGGAAAGCCTGGAAGATGTGAAGGCAGCTTCATCAACTATATACTTTTCTCCAGGGAGGCACACATCCTCAGGCTTCCCTTTCCTCATTCCACGGAGGAGGAGGTGCCCAGGCCTCCCCTTTCATGACAGACTCCTGCTTGCCTGCCACCTTTAGCTTTCCCAGTCAGAGCTCAACGCAGACCACTTTTCAAACCTCAGCCAATGATCCATGCAAAAAGCTGGGTACACGTTCCTCTGGGGGATTTTATACTCCAATTACTATTCCTTCCTAAATGAAGAAAACCCTCCAACAACAGAGGAGAGCAGGTTGCAGCTGTAAACAGCAACATCAACAAACTATGTCAGGTTTCTGACCAGAGACTTGAACAAAACCAAACTTCTGCCACAAGCCAGCATCCAATGGTTTCTAAATAAGCACAGTGTCACTAGACCACAGTAAAGGATCATTCTTTCCCTCAATTCATTGCCAGGATGGTCACCTCATTATTTGCAGTGATGCAGCATCCATTTGTTCTATCATGGAGATAACTCGACAAGTGAACATCTCTCATAAAGATTATTGATGTAACAATCCTGAGGTGGGTTTTATTTTCCCCTGGAGAGTTTCTTGCTTCTTTTTTTAAATACTGAAGACAAAAGATATAAAAGCAGGAGTACACAAAGTTTCACATTTCAACACATTACGCAGATAAAGAAGCTCCTATCCTAGTAAAGCATCTTCTACACACCAGGTGCTGTGGCCACATCCACACCAGCTGATTGTCTTGTTTATTCCTTACACTCACATTCTCTGGAGTATTCCTCTCTGTCCCACTGCAGTCTGGGTAGCATCATCCAATTTCACAGAGGAGAAAACCAGGGCTACATGGAGTTCTCATGTCATTGTCTGCAGAAGACCTCATATCTACAGGTCACTGACTTCAGCTGTCTTAACCTTCAAATAAGGTATATTTGGTGGAGAAATAAAAAGACATGCCATGAGTTTTAAAGCCACCCATGAATGAACCATATTTATCAGGCTCCAAATACCCATATTTATCAGGCTCCAAATACACTCCAAACACTGTTATAAATACAATTATAATAATAATTCACAGTCCCAATGCCTCCAACAATACTAATCTTACACATATATAATGGCATAAGATGATGAAAGCATTTTGAGAAGTATATTTACATGCTGATGCAACCTTTGTTTTTACCTTTTTTAACTCGAGGTCTGGTGGGACGCAGGAAAGGACTGGCATGCCTGCTCACCTCAGGCCATGTGCACATAAAGACAACCAGAACACAGTTCCCACTCAAGTGGCACCTACAATGCTGAGAAAGCTATGACGTGGACTGACCATGGACTTCACCATTGGGAAGAGGCTTCACCTCAGTGCTGGCAGTGAATGCCTTATAGCTACGGACCGAGCTGTTGTAGCTATGCTCATGGTGTCAAGTCTGACATAGTCTCTCTCCACAGGACAAATTATAGCCAGTGATACAAAATTATCATTTGAGGACACGTTAGTTCCTAAGGCTTAGAATAAAAAGCCTTAGGTCAGCTGAGCAAGTTATCTGAAAAACCAGGTCTTCCTCTGATGAGGGAAAAAAGATTTTAATTTTTTTCTTTTAAAAATTTTATTGGGAAGTTGGGGAAGGGGAACAGCCAAGTTGTTGTCCTTCAATCTTCGTTGTGGAGGGCACAGCTAGCTCAGCTCCAAGTCCAGTTGCCATCTGGTGGCTCCACGGCAGCTCAAGGTGCCGTGTTCAATCTTAGTTGTGGGTGGGCGTAGCCCACTATCCATGCAGGAGTCAAACCTGAAACCTTGTTACTAAGAGTGCACACTCTAACCATTGAGCTATCCTGCCACCTGTTGGTAGCTCAGCTCGGGTGCAGCTCACTGGCCCATGTGGGAATTGAACTGGCAACGCTGTTGCTCAGAGCTCACGCTCTTAACCAACTGAGCCCCTTGGCCAGCCCCAAGTGATTTTAATTTTGAAGAGTGAGTATACCTCAAGCAGATGCTGTGCTTGAAAGAGCATACGACTTTTCTATATGAATTTATTCACTCACTCAACAATTTTTTTAATGTGCTGTTTTCTGGGGATATAAGCTTGAAGAAGACAAAGTCTCTGACTTTGTGGGAATCAAAGCTGAGAGTACTAAAACTTCTAATAAACAAGTTAGCACTATATATTTGATGGATGAGATGGTAGGTAAAAATGGCAAGCCCATCATCACACATTATAAAAGCCACTAATTCAGACCCAGGTGGAGGGAGTGAGGGTGGGAGTCCAAGGGCAGACTTTTGGAATTGATAGTACCCAAGTTGAGTTTTAAAGGATCAGTAGGAGTTGGCAGATGAAGGAAGTGAAGGAGGAGCTTCCTAGATTAATGTGGCGAGGTCAGAAGATAGGCAGAGAGGTGTACAGTAGAGTCAAGAAAAATTCAGTCTGATTGAGATGCAGACAAATGCATAGGTGTGTAGCAGTGTCTTATTGTGTGGTTATAATTTGCATTTTCCTAATGATTAGTAAGGGTGAGCATCTTTTCATGTGCTTATTTTCCATTTTTAATGAAGTATCTGTTCAAAGCTTTTGTATATTTTTAAATGGGTTGTTCCTTTTAATATTGTTGAGTTTTGAGAGTATTTTATATGTTCTAGATAGAAGTTCTTTGTCTTCTTGTCTTCATGTGACTTGTAAATATCTGCCCCCTCCCCCCAAGTCTATGGCTTAACTTTTCATTCTCTTTTTAGTTTCTTTCACAGAGCAAAGTTTCTAAGATTGATAGAGTTCATTTTTATTAATTTTATTTTATGAATCATGCTTTTAGTATCATGTCTAAGAACTGTTTCACTAATCGAAGGTTACAAATAGTTTGGCTTATGTTTCGTTTTGGTTTTTCTTTTTTTCCCAACTTGTATAGTTTTACATCTCACACTTAGGTCTTTGGTTCATTTGGAATTATTATTATTTTTTAGCTGTGAGGTACGGATTGTGGGTTTTGTTTGTTTTTGCATGTGAGTGTTCAATTATTCTAGCACTGTATATTGAAAAGACGATTGAATTGCCTTTGCAAATTTTCTAAAATAAATTGGCCATATGGGTCTCTTTTTGGATTCTCTATTCTGTACTAATGATCTGTTTGTCGATCTTTTTGCCAGTACTACACTGTTTAATATATTTATATTAAGTCTTAAAATCAGGTAGAGTCCTTCAACTTTGTTTTTTTTTTCTCAAAATTATTTGGGCTATTCTCATTATTTTGCTTTTCCATATAAATTTAAAATTAGTTTATCAATATCTATAAAAAGTTTCTGCTAAGGCCTTGATTGCAATTGTGCTAAATTTATAAATCAATTTCAGAAGAACTGGCATTTAACAGTCTTTCTATTTCTTACAGTGTTCCAACCATTATCTTATTATATCTTTGCATTTATTTAAGTTCTATTTTATTTAGTTCATCAATATTTATGGTTTTTAGCATACAGGTTCTACACATATTCTGTAAAATATGTACTGAAAAATTTCATTTTGGGGGTACTGCTGTAAAAGGTATTGATTTTAATTTGGAATTTCACTTTTACTAAAATGGTCTTGGATTTGTTTTAATCGGTAATGGACATACAGGCACACAACACAGAAATGATTGTCATGAAGGAAGAAATTCAGAAACCCCTAGAAACAGAAAGTATGACATGCCACAACATGCCACATGGAGAAGCACCTGGCTTAGTCAGCAAGTGGAAGGGGCAAAGGGAGAACATGTCCCAGAGCTTCTATTTTGTTCTTTACAGGAAGGAACTGGGGGGATGGGACAGGTAAATGTGAACAAATTAAGGAACAGATAGTTTGAATAACCGTAGTGGGCTCTGGGTTAGGGTGGTCTAGAGTTATTCTGTACTTGGCCTTGGGGTGAATTAGAGGAGAAGCAATACTAGCTTGGTGTGTGAGAGTTAGATCAAGGAAGCATTATGGGTATGGACCCAGGATTAGTGGTTTGTATATGAAAGCTGTGCTCATAGGAAAGTTGTTTGCTATCTCTGGAATTAGCTAACCCTGGGACGGGAAATCTCCTTCAAACATCAAGGCCCTTAAGATGTCAAAACATGTTAAAATACAGAAAATAAAAAACATGATTAATACAAACTTGGTCAATGCTAGAATAGAGGGCGAAAAAATGAAGGTTTCCTTTATACATATTTGTTTAGTAGCCTATGATCTTGCTAAACTCATTTATTAGCTCTAGAAGCTTTTGTGTAGATTTATTGGAATTCTCAATGTAGACATTTATGTCTGTTAATAGAGTTTTATTTCTTCATTTTAAAATCTGTATTCATTTTGTTTAATTTTTTTGTATTTTCTAACTAGCTATCTTTTCCATTCCTTGCATGTATTTTAATTCTATTGATTAATTCAATAATTTATTATTTATTGAACTTCAGTATAAAGATTGATAAAACTTAAAGGACATGTAAACTTGTGCTCAAATTAAATATATAAGTACAATATGATGTAAGTGCTAAGATAAAGGTGAGTTGACAGTGTGACAGGAGTGAGTGTGCTAATTATGCCTGGGGAAGCTAGAGAAGCCTCCACTAATAGGACTTTAAAGGAACAACAAGAGTTTGTTGAGCAGCCCAAAGTAGAATGCATCCTGAAGAGGAAGAACAGCATACATGAAAGAACAGAAGACTGAATGAATAGAGTGTACTTGGGAAATGCTAAAGAGTTCATTTTATCTGGAGCAAAGAGAGAAGGGCATTAGGCATAACTAGAAAGAAAGGTTTGGGACAGATTATGATGAGCCAAACATGCCCTGCTCCATATTTTAGAATTATTTCTATAAGTAATAGAGAACCATGAAGATTTTTAAAGCCAGGAAGTAAAACAACAAGATTTGTCATTTAAATGTATAGCAAAGCAAAATTTACTGTATGACTGAAAATTTATAATAATTTTCGATTATTAAGATATATTGATAACAGAAGTGTCAGCTTAGGATAGCAGCTGGCTGATTTACCTTCACCCACTTTTCCATCAAAGTACTTTAAAGAGCATAAGACAAAGTGGCAGACCATTATGAACTATGAATATTTATCAACAATTAATGACACTCCAGAATAATTTTTTCACTAATCAAAGACAAATTTCGGCATTGAAATACAGCCAGATAGAAAAAAACAAAAGCAAAAAGAAACAAATATCACTGTTCCCTTTCCACAGAAACGCAAAGCCATCATTTAGGACAAGCAGTAGAGGATAACTGTTAGAGCAGCAGTTCTCAACCTGTGGGTCGCTACCCCTTTGGGGGTACAATGACCCTTTCACAGGGGTCGCCTAAGACCATCGGAAAACGAAAAGATATTTACATTACGATTCATAACAGTAGCAAAATTACAGTTATAGAGTAGCAACGAAAATAATTTTATGGTTGGGGGTCACCACAACATGAGGAACTAACTGTATTACGGGGTTGCAGCATTAGGAAGGTTCAGAACCGCTGTGTTAGAGCATAAACTCAAGTCAATAGCCTGGGTTTAAAAACATGGTTCAGGGCTGGCCATGTGGCGCGTTGGTTAAAAGTTGGCTTGGGAGTGCCGGCTCTGAGCATCATGCGGCAGTTCGGATCCTGCATGAGGGCCAGTGATGCTGAGCCCTCTACAGCTAAGATGGTGAACAACAGCTCAACCTGGAGCTTGGCTGCCGTGAGTCACTGGCGATGGCATAGGCTGCAATGGGGCTGGCCGGCAGCTAGCATGAGCTTTCGTGAGCTGCCGTGAGCCACAATCCAGTGGCCAGCGACCGATTGCCTCACCCGGGAAGAGCACAATAATACCAACATGGGCCAGTGAAGCAACGTCCTCCACAACTAGACTGAAGAACAAAAGGACAGCAACTTGTCTGTTCCCCTTCCCCAATTCCCCAATGTTCTTCCCTCCCCCAATTCCCCAATAAAATCTTTAAAAAACAAAAAAACAAAAAGAAGTGGTTCTACCATTAACTTGTTCTGTGTTCTTTAAAATATATTTCAGTTCAATTTTCTTCTGTATAGAGTTGATTTATTAACATTAATATTATTTACCTTAAAAATTATTGCGGTTTAAATGGGATAACAAATGTGAAGTTCATAACATTGTACATGGTAGTAGCATCCAATATTCCTTAGTTTGTGCCATCAGTAGTATTCTTTCTATAAATCCACTTGAGGATTCCAACATGCTATAATGCATGACTAAGTTTAAAAGTGTTTGGACAAAAGTTAGATATTCAAAACATTAAAGAGGCTTTTCAAAGAGATTTTATTTTTATTTTTTTATTTTTTAAAAGATTTTATTGGGGAACTGGGGGAGGGGAACAGCGCTGGGGAATTGGAGAAGGGAAACAGACAAGTTGCTGTCCTTTTGTTCTTCAGTCTAGTTGTGGAGCATGTCACTTCACTGTTCCATGTTAGTATTATCATTGTGCTCTTACTGGGTGAGGCAAATCGGCCATAGGCCACTGGACAGTTGCTCACGGTGGCTCTAGGCAGCTCATGCTGGCTGCCGGCCACTCCTGGTAACTTTACAGCAGCCCACTGCAGCCTCACTGCAGCCTACACCGTCACCGGTGACTCACGACAGCCCAGCTCCAGGTTGAGCTGTTGTTCACCATCTTAGCTGTAGAGGGCACAGTGTCATTGGCCCTAATGTGGGATCTGAACAGGGGCCCTGCTGCTCAGAGCCTGTGTCCCAAGCCAACTCTTAACCAATGCGCCACTTGGCCAGCCCTCAAAGAGATTTTAAGAAAACAATTTATACAAAAGAAAAGTGGGACAAAAGACACTCAAAAACTTTGACAGATGATTTAAAATTAACAATGAATGCATAATTCATGAAAAACTTTTAAATAACCCTATGAATCAAATAAGTGAAAATTAACTTGAGAAATGATTTTTCACTAATTAAGTTGCTACACCCCCCCAAAAAAACCCCACATTTAGAAACACTAGTTAAGGTGTAGTGCATTTCTGCTGGTGAGAAAATAAATCATTCCAACTTATCTGAAGTGCAACTTGTCACTTTTTTCATGGAACTTTAAACAGCTCATGTGCTTAACTGCAGCTGCATCAGTTAGTTAATGCTGCATGACAAACCATCCCAAAATTTAGTTGATTAAAATAACAACCATGTATTATTTCTCATGAGTTTATAAGTTGCTGGTCTGCGACAGATGAAGCTGATCTCAGCTGGGTTCATCCTTATAGGCAGTTGGCAGGTTTCCAGGGAACTGGCTGATCTGTGACAACCTCATCTGGGATGACTTGGCTCTCTTCCCTGTCATCACTCATCCTCCAGCAAGCTAGTCCAGGCTTGTTCTCATGGTAGCAGCTGGGGCTCAAGAGAAAGAGCATGACTCTACAAGGCCTCTGAGGTCTAGGCTCAGTACTGGCACATTGTCACTTCCACCATTGTGGAGAGCCGGAGGTCTGTAGTAAGGGTTAAGCCTGGCAGCTGGCAAGCTGACAGGATCTCAGGCCCAGGTGAGCAGCGTGGGAATGTTGCTAGATAGATCTCATTCTCCACTGTGCTGCTGAAGAAAGAACAAGCCTATGTCACAGACAACCTTGAAAGTTACAAAATGAACTGCCAGCCTGTTAGCAGTTTCTACTTGCTATACTTTGTCTCGCTTTGGGAACATTTGCTTCCCCACTCCCTCAAGCTCCCCAAACTCCTTACCTAAGGAAAACTACTTTTGCTGTAAAAGCTGTGTACAAGCAATAAACAGTGCCACTCTCTGCCATCAGCGGGCAGTGAACCTCCTGAGCCCAACTTTCATCTCTGTGTCTTTTCTTTCTAATTTCCTCATCCAGTCCACTCAGGTTAATCCTCTAGGTGCCTGGCTGACGAGCCAGGTGGCCACGACAGACGAGCGGGCCTCATCAAGTGGCGCCCAACGTGGGGCCCGAGGACGGACTGAAGGAAAAGTTAAGTGAGGAGACTCCCTTCAGACAAGGCGGCCACCATTACAAAAAGGAGGTAAGGGAGCAAGGCTATCAGGAGTAAAACATGGGTCAGTCAAAATTAAAGGACTGTCAGCTTTTCACGCAAATGCTTACAACTATGCTTTGCGCCCATGGCAGTGGCGTCACTATGCATCAGCTAGAGAAATTTCTTGCATATGTAAAGGACACCTGCCCTTGGTTCTCCAAGGAAGGCACCCTTGACTCAGAGGTCTGGGAAAGGGTTAAAAGACAGCTCAGAGAGCGTCAGGCGCTGGTGGAGATGGAAAAGCCTCCAAACAAAGTACTTTCACTTTGGGAACTGGTGCACAACAGTCTCACCACCAGTTCAGAAGCTTCATGCCAACTGAGGGGTATAAGAAGACGCTACCCCAGGATGGCAGAGAGGGGAATTACTTACCCTGGAAGCTGCAATTATACACCTCAGGGGCGCCGGGACCCCTTGAATAGCTCTTTGGCAACTACACTTACTCCTCTGTATTCAGCAACTTAACAAAAATAAGTCTTAAAAGATTTCTCTAACTTTCAGTAACTTTCAAGGTCTTACAGAGAGCCTTAAATGTAAACAGCCTCTGCTTAAGGCTGAGGTAACTAAAGAGAAAAAAAGAGACACTTTTAAATCCAGGCAGCAGGCCACTCCCCAATCCTTATTACAGCTTCCTAAAGTTCTAAGGACAAGTATAAGATCTTATCCTCTCTACAATTGTTACTAATTCTGTTTATATATATAGTCTCTGAGGTCTATACTTGTCTATGTTTTATATGTATTATAATATTTTTGCCTCCGGATGGTATTATCAATTTATAGTATTTGATTAGATAAAAATAAAAGATTAAACACTATTAATTAAGATAATAAAAATTAACTCAACTACTCAGGATCACATAATACAAATAAATAAATAAATAAATAAATAAATAAATTTAACTAAGGCTGATTTCTTAGTTTTACCAAGTTATATTAAATAATAAAAGTTATTAAATATTTTAATAGGTATTTAAAAATAACAAAATACTAAAATATCAATTATTAAGTAGGTCTAAATTTGTCTATTTCTGGTTTCTTATCACAGAGACATTAAGGGATAAATTAAGATCGATCAATATATCATATATTACATTACAAAAGCCTATGCTTTTCAAGGTTATAAAAAGTATTCCTCCCAGACAGAGCTCCAACAAAAGAGAAACTGAAACAGCAAAAAGAGAGGTTACTGCTCTTGTGGGCAGACAACCCGGCATCACCAAATAATGGGGGTTCCACCAACTTTGCTTTAAATTCAGTAACAAAAGATTTCAATTAGATGGGCCATCTTAAATCTTTTAATAAATATTCCAAACTCCTAGGAGATATTAATGGTATAAAATTTTTTACAAAAACCACCCAGTATCTTAATTTTAAGTAATTTTCAATGTAAGGTTAAGTATTAACTTTTAGGTATTTTTAAGTATAAGGTTAAGTATAATTCATTTTAGGTGTTTTTAAGTATAAGGTTAAGTATATAAGATATTTTTATTAATTAATCTTAGACATTTTTAGGTATAAGGTTAAGTATAAAAATAAGGTCAAGTATACTTGATTTTAGGTATTTTTAATTACAGTGTTAAGTTTAGTTAACATTAGGCAATGTTAAGTATAAGATGGTCAATTTTAAGGTTCATGATCTTTGTTTAACTAGGTATTTTTAAGTAAGTAACTTTAATTAACTTTAGGTGTGCTTAAAAATAAACATAATCAACTGTAAGTATTTCTTTTACTTTAGGGGTCAGTTACACTGTAAGGACCTGTCCTCAGGGATACTGTTGCAAGAACCAAATTAGAATAAGGTTCCAGGAAACTATTCAGGACCTCCTTTGTCCCTGGGGCCAGACCAGGGGCTTCCTGTCCCCGTTACAAAAGTTTCTGTTCAAAACCTGTTTCAAGGAAGGAGTCATGCTCCAGCCAAGCAACACCTGCAATGGATGCAGTCAGGTGCCAACAATAACTGCTTGTTTTGCAATAACGGTCTATTCTCGCTTCTGTAAACCTGTTGGCAATAACGGTTTATTCTCGATTCTGTAAACCTGTTTGCAATAACAGTTTATTCTGTAAACCTGCTCCTGCTTAAGCTCCCGGAAATAGGTAAAGCATATACAAACTCTCACCGGCCAAGGCCCAGGGTCGTTGTCTTGCAGAGTGAGACGGATGCCAGGCCTGGCTCAATAAAGACTTTGGAATGAAATCTCTGTCTCTTAGGTCTTTATTAACGAGTAAGAACCTAACAACACATTATACAGAGTTGTCTCATTGGCGAGGGGGACACCTGCCGTCCTTCCAGAAGAACTCCACAAAATTATTCTCAACATCATGGACATTAAAAATTTCTCACTCCAAAATTCACCACTATAAGTTATTTAATCATTTTCTTATATTCAATCATAGAGACTTGGCTATACTAACATAAAACATGTACCCGTCAATCCCTAACATTTCAATTAATAAGACAAAAAGGGGGAGACTATAGGTATTCCTTGGGTGCCAAGAATACCAACCTTAACTAACCCATTTTTCAAATTTTAAAATTTCAAATTTTCACAGTTTTTAAATTCTTTACAACGTCTTTATAATGGACAATTTTATCTAACAAGGACAAGATTTGGTCCTTGTGTGGAGGAGGAATGTCTATGTCTTTTCCCACGAACACAGGACAAGGGAAAGAAAGACATACTCACAACAGGTAAGTATGTCTCTAATATCATCTTAATTGGCAATTTCAGAGTCATAGGAAAATTTTAAATATAAGGGTTCTTATCACAATTGGCAGTTTTACCAAATGTAGAGGACATAGCATTCTAGTCCTCTGTCAATCACTATTGAGGGACCCAGGACTAAAGGTCTGGGGATACAAGGCCTCATGGAAAAATAAGAAATAAAATATAGGTTAGGATTCATAATAATAGTTTAAGGCTTTGTAACAGTTACATCATTCATAGCTTAAAATCATTGCTACTACAGTCACCACAGAAGTCTCTCTTTACTAATACTATAAAAAGCTCTAAAATAAGTCTTTAACATTTCATATTCATATCCAAAAGAGGCGGATACAAAAAGGAAATTAAAAATCAATGTCTTAAAGATCATAGTTGAAAAAATAGGAGTTAAGGTTGAGATCATACGCCACCGACTTACCTACAGGTATCATATAATGAAATAAACAATACATAATAGAAATAAATAGCAATCACCTTCAGGGCACTTGGCAGAGTATAGATTTCAGCTTTGGGACTTATTGGTCCAAAAGATTTGGCACAAAAAGTAATATTACACCTCAAAATCTTGGATCCTGCTAAAAAATTATGATTCTCTTGCTACTAGTCTTGTGCTTATTTTCAGTCCATGAAACAGTCATCAAAGCCTGTCATCAGGCTCTCAATGAAGGAGCTCATCACCCATGGCTGTGGATGGGGGTCGACAATTATCGACTCCTGCACTAATTGTTTCCATGTTGCTCACCCTCTAGTTAATATCCTTTGTGTCCGGTAGTTATACTCCACCTTCACCCCCAGTTTTGGCCCCACGAGGCTTGGCCCCGCAGAATGGCTGGTTAGCCAAAGAAAGGTAAGTTCCCTGGGAAAGGGATGACCCAAGCCAGGCACAGTCGCAGGGGCCAGCTATAAAATGGCTGGATAGTCAATGACGGGTAAGATCCCCCAGGAAGGAACAACCTAAGCCAGGCACAGTTGTGAGATGGCTGGTTAGCCCATAATGGGTAAGATTCCATTCCTCGAGAGGGACAACCTAAGCCAGACACAACCACCGGGGGGCGAACCGCAGCCTCAGTAAATCAGAGGTCTCCCTTTAAGTAATAAATAAAAAACAGGGAGATGTGGAGAGCCGGAGGTCTGTAGTAACGGTTAAGCCTGGCATCTGGAAGCTGATAGGATCTCAGGCCCAGGTGAGCAGCATGGGAAAGTTGCTAGATAGATCTCATTCTCCACTGTGCCACTGAAGAAAGAACAAGCCTATGTCACAGACAACCTTGAAAGTTACAAAATGAACTGCCAGCATGTTAGCAGTTTCTACTTGCTATACTTTGTCTCACTTCGGGAACATTTGCTTCCCCACTCCCTCAAGCTTCCCAAACTCCTTACCTAAGGAAAACTACTTTTGCTATGAAAGCTGTGTACAAGCAATAAATGGTGCCACTCTCCGCCATCAGCGGGCAGTGGACCTCCTGGGCCCAACTTTCATCTCTGTGTGTTTCTTTTCTAATCTCCTCATCCAGTCCACTCAGGTTAACCCTCTAGATGCCTGGCTGACAAGCCAGGTGGCCATGACAGACGAGCGGGCCTCGTCACACCATATTCCATTGACCATAGCCCATCACAAGACTAACTGAGATACAAAGGATGGGGAAATAGATTCTACCTCTTGATTGGAGAAACGGGGAGTTCACAATGTAAAGGGTATGAATACAGAAAAGGATAGAGAAATGGGGACTCAAAGTGATGGTATTATGAGAAACAAAAGAGACAAGACCACATTGGCCAAAACCTGGGCAGAACTCTAACAATTACATCTTTTATATGAAGGGCTGAGAAATACATTCTTGGACTATATATCACATGCTCCATCCTCTAGAATCTAGCATAGATCACGACATCATATGACACAAAGTAAGGTAGGTAGAATTTTGAGCCCTCCACTCTGTTTTCTGCAAGTAATTCTGGGGCACTAACCTAAACACACCAGGGATCATCATTCTACTATGTGTTAACTATCCTCTGAGCTAGCAGTCTTGTGACTGCCCACCTCCTCTCATGTTTCTCTGTGCAACCCTCAGTTCTCTGTCTCACAAAATAGACTGACAGAGAATAGAGGGCTAGGAATAGATGTATTGTCTTCTGGAATGCTTACTCATCCATAGTGAAGGCTTTATAAACTAAAGAGGAGCCAGGACAAGCTATGGAAGCAGTGAATACTGCAGTAGGAATACAGATTTAAATAAAATATGATGTTCAAAAAACTGCAAACGGAGTCTCTAATTTAGTTACATAACCTAAACTGTCAAAGGCAGTATACATGTACTTAACCATAATCCTGCAGATCCAGATTGCCTAGAAGGAACTGAAAATTAAATGGAGTTGCCCACAACTAACTTTCAGATCTTTATTCCAGTGTGGGAAATGACTCAAGTGAACCAATGAGGAAGCTAAGAACGTCCCACTATCCCAATGCCTTCTGAACATGCGTAACTCTCTGGCCACTTGAAAATTTATAAAACAAACAATCCAGGAACACCATGGCGGAAGAGGTGAGGCGTATGGAAGCATCAGGAGTGGCGCGGTCCTCGATCCCCCGGGCTCTCCGAGACCCCCAGTGGGCCATCTCGGCCCGGCTGTGCCACACTGGCTAGTAGATGCTCCTGGCCCGGCCGGAGCCCCCGCTCCGTCCCCTGTGCCCCCGACCCGGCCTCTCAGGGTTGCCCGAGCAAGCCCCGGGCTCCCCTTGAGCTCAGCGGCGGTGCCAGAGTCAGCCGTTCTCTCAGGTTTTGGGACAGGTGAGCATCCTGAAGAAGGCCACGATCTGGATGCGGCAGCCCGGGCGGGTGCTGGAGATCGTAAGCGCCCTCCGCAGAGGCGGGGGAGACCGTTTACAGGTCATTTCTGATTTTGACATGACCTTGAGCAGGTTTCCATATAATGGAAAGCGATGCCCTTCTTCCTACAATATTCTGGATAACAGCAAGGTCATCAGTGAGGAGTGCCGGAAAGAGCTGAAAGCGCTCCTTCACCATTATTACCCAATTGAGATTGACCCACACCGGACCATTGAAGAGAAGTTACCCCATATGGTCAAATGGTGGACCAAAGCGCACGATTGCCTGTGTCAGCAGAAAATTCAGAAGTTTCAGATAGCCGAGGTGGTTAGAGAGCCCAATGCAATGCTTAGGGAGGGATACAAGACGTTCTTCAACACCCTCGACCAAAACAACATTCCCCTTCTCATCTTTTCCGCGGGCATTGGTGATATCCTGGAAGAAATTATCCGACAGATGAAAGTATTCCACCCCAATATCCACATTGTGTCAAACTACATGGATTTTGACAAAGATGGCTTCCTTCAGGGATTCAAGGGCCAGCTCATACACACATACAACAAGAACAGCTCCATGTTCGAGAACTCCGGCTACTTCCAGCAGCTTAAGGGCAGAACCAACATCATCCTGCTGGGAGACACCATGGGGGATCTCACGATGGCCGATGGGGTTCCGGGTGTGGAGAACATTCTCAAGATTGGCTTCCTAAATGACAAGGTGGAGGAGCAGCGTGAGAGCTACATGGACGCCTATGACATTGTGCTGGAGAAGGACGAGACTCTGGACGTGGTCAACGGGCTGCTGAAGCACATCCTGCACCAGGGGCCCGGGGTGGAGATCCACGGCTCCTGAAGGCGCAGGCGTGGGGCCAGTCCCTGCAGGCCTTGACGGAGAGGGCGCCTCGCTGCGAGGCCGCCCTGCCGTGAGCCTGCTCTTCCTGGTGTGTGCAGAGGAAAGCCCAGGGCATCCAGAAGCTGCTGGATCCTCGCCCCTCCCTCCTCCTTTCCCTGTGTGTGTTCTCCAAGGCCTGTGGGAGCCCTGCCAGGTGGGAGGCAGCAAAAGCCATTCCAAGTGAACTGTGGACCTGTCGGGTGTTTGCATTCCAGAAATCATTTGGTCCAGGATTCCTTCTTTTAAACATTTTAAACATAGGAAGCTGTTCTTCAAACAAATTGAATGTGTAAAACATATCAAAATAAAAGGAAAAAACCGGAAAACAACAACAACAAAAAACAAACAAACAATCCAAACGCAAAAATGGGAATGCCAAAAATATAATTTAATTAAAGAGAGGACATTTATTTTTGTTAGAAACTAAAGAGCATGTCTATGAAATGACTTTCTACCAATAAAAATATTTTCAAAATTTAGAAGGTGTTTCCTAGGTAATGTCATAAAATTGACAAAGGAAATAAAAAGAGAAAAAATTGATGAAGGTAGGAATGCAAAAAAGGATAGTGAGAAACAACAAAAATGCAATAAAACTTCAAATTCAAATACAAATTAAAAATCAGTTTTGGAGACTAAAACGAGAGAAAAGATACTACAGAAAATGAACGATTGATGCAAGAGATGTCAAATAAAGTATAACCCTGAGAAAACTATCAAACTCTAGAAAAAAATGACAATGAGATGGATGAGGGGAAAAATGAAAACTATGTAGTACAGGTAAAGAAGCTCCAATCTCAAAAGTGTATGTGTTCTTTGGTATGGTGGGGAGGAGACTTGAACCAAAAAGGATACAAAACAAAAATCACAAACAGTATAGAAGAAATCCTTACTGAGATGAAGTAACCCATGAGTCAACAAAGCTAAAGGACTCTTGGCATAAAAACAATTTTAAAAAGAATAAAAATCCTAGACCTGAATATAAACTAAATTTTAAATTATCATCAATACACAAAAGAATTGTGCGAGTACCAGATTAAAAATATAGGTAAGACAAAAGAACAATAGTCTGGATAAACTCAGATTTTCTTTTGCAATATCAAATGCAAATACACAATAAACAGCATTTGGGAGAGCAAAATATTTTAAAAATAAAAACTCTCTAACTTACCCAGTTATTCACATGTAAAAGCAACAGAAGATACAATATCTCAAGATATAAAGAAATTCAGAAGCAGAAACATACCACCCATGTACCTTTCTAAAAAAAAACCCCAAAACATGCACCACAGAAACAAGATATAAGTAAAAATGAAGAAATGTAGGACTACACATGAGCATATGTAGAGTTCACTGTGACTTTGATAAATAGGTTCACTAACCAAATGCAAAAAAATTTTAAATCCTCTTATTAAAATAGATCTTTAAGAAACAATCATGATAAAATCATACTGCGTGATGATAAATTAGGTTGATAAGGATAAGAAAATTGATGATCAAGTGGAAGGTAATGATACACCATATTTCTTTTTCTGATTTTGACAATTGATAAGAATATAAGTTGATTAAAACATTTTGAAAATTATGTAAAATTTAAAACAGGGTTACAACTATTTAAATGTAGAATTTAAAATAAGATTTCAATCATGTCTTTTTTTTTCTTTTTAATTAGCTTCAGGTTTACAAAACAACATACTAATTAGACATTTATATATCACACAAAACGACAACCCTAATAAGTCTACTACCTACTTGACACTGTACATAGTTATTACAATATCATTGACTGTATTCCCTATGCTGTACTTTACATATCCATGGCTATTTAGTAACTACCAAATTGTACTGCTTAATTCCTTCACCTTTTTCACCCAGCCCCCCAACACCTCTTCTATCTAGTACCCATCAGTTTGTTCTCTATATCTATGCATCTGTTTTTGTTATGTTTCTTTGTTTATTTTGTTTTTTAGATTCCACACATAGGTGAGATCATATGGTATTTGTCTTTCTCAGTCTACTTATTTCACTTGGCATAATAACCTCTAGGTCCATCCATGTTGTTGCAAATGGTAAGATTTCATTCTTTTTATGACAGAGTATACCCCGTATCTATGTAGCACATCTTCTATATCCAATTGTCAATTGATGGGCATTTGGTTGTTTCTATATCTCTGCTATTGTAAATAGTGCTGCGGTGAATATAGGGGTGTGTATGTCTTTACAAATTAGTATTTTGGATTTCTTTGGCTAATTACCCAGGAGTAAAATTGCTAGGTCATAAGGTAGTTCTATTTTTAATTTTTTGAGGAACCTCCATAATGCTTTCCATAGTGGCCGCACAAATTTGCAATCCCACCAACACTGTACAAGAGTTTCCTTTTCTCCACATCCTCACCATTACCTGTTTTTTGTTGATTTATTGATGATAGCCATTATGACAGAAGTGAGGTGGTATCTCATTGTTTTAATTTGCATTTCTCTGATGATTAGGTACGTTGAGCCCTTTTCATATGTCTATTGGCCATCTGTATGTCCTCTTTAGAGAAATGTCTATTCAGGTCCTCTGCCCATTTGTTAATTGTATTTTTGTTGTTTTGTATGAGTTTTATAAAATATTTTTTGGATATTAACCCTTTATTAGATGTATCATTGGTAAATATCTTCTCCCATTCAGTAGGATGTATTTTCATTTTGTTGACGGTTTCCTTTGCTGTGCAACAACTGTTTAGTTTGATGCAGTCTCATTTGTTTATTTTGTTTGTTTGTTTGTTTGTTTGTTTGTTTCATTTGCCCAAGGAGATAGATTAGGAAAAAAAAATCACTAGCAGCAATGTCAGAGAGTTTACTGCCTGTATTTTCTACTAGTTGCATGGTTTTGAGTCTTACATTTAACTCTTTAATCCATTTTGAGTATATGGTTTAAGAAGGTGGTCTAGTTTCATTTTTTTGCATGTATCTGTCCATTTTTCCATGACTATTTATTGAATAGATTATTTTTACCCCAATGAATATTTTTGCTTCTTTTGTGATAGAGCAAATGACTTTATAGGCATGGATCTATTTCTGGATATTCTATTCTGTTCCATTGAACTATGTGTTTGTTTTTATGCCAATACCACACTGTTCTGATTACTATTAACTTGTAGTGTAGTTTGATATGAGGTAGTGGAATATCTCCAATTTTGTTTTTCTTTCTCAAAATTGCTATGGTTATTCAGGATCTTTTATGGTTCCATACAAATTTTAAGATTATTTGTTCTAGTTCTGTGAAAAATATCATTGTTATTTGGATAGCAATTGCATTGAATCTATATATTGCTTTGGGTTGTATAAACATATTAACTATATTAATTCCTCTTATCCATGAGCAGGATATATGCTTCCATTTTGTTGTATCTTCTCTAATTTCTGTTTTCACTGTTTTACAATTTTCTGAATACAGGTCTTATACTTCCTTAGTTAAATTTATTCCTAGGGATTTTTTTTACACAATTTTAAATGGAATTGTTTTTCTAATTTCTTTTTCTGATAGTTTGTTATTGGTACATAATAATGCAATCAATTTCTAAATATTAATATTGTACCCTGCTACTTTACTAAATTCATATATCAGCTCTGATAATTTTTTGGTGGGATCTTTGGGATTCTCAATAGATAGCATTATGTCATCTGCAAATAATGACAGTTTTACTTCTTCCTTTTCAATTTGGATGTCTTTTATTTCTTCTTCTTGTCTAATTGCTGTGGCTAGAACTTCCAATACTATCTTGAATAAAAGTGGAGAAAGTGGCATTATTGTCTTGTTCCTGATCTTAAGGAGAATGCTTTTAGCTTTTCCCCATTGAGTATGATGTTAGCTGTGGGTATGTCATGTATGACCTTTATTATGTTGAGGTTTTTTTTCTCTTTATTCTCACTTAGCTGTGAAATTTTTTTCTTTTAATTATTTTTTATTATGAAATACACATTTTTTAGAATTAGTTTCAGCTGTACAACACAGTGCAATAATTATACTTTTTACCCCTCAAAGTGACAACCTCCCTCCCCCAATCCGCCACCCCACTTCCCCCCAATATCATACATATCTATTACAATTCCCTTGACTCCACTCCCACACTATACTCCATGTCCCATGACTATATATATATATATATATATATATATATATATATATATTCACTTATATTTGACATACAATATTATACAACATCAGCTTCATGTGTACAGTGCAGTGATCAAGCCTCTTCCCCATCCGTGATGCAGTCTCCCTAGCAAGACATGTGACCACCTGACACCCTACAAAATATTTACAACATTATTAATTATAATCCTCGAACTGTCTTTCATTTCCCTGTGGCAATATTGTAGTTACATATTTATGCTGTCTAACCCCTTCCCCTTCTCCCTTATTCCCACCCCTTCCGAACTAACTGCCATCAGTTGTTCCTCTATATCTCTGAAACCACTTCTGTTTATTTTCCTTGTTCATTCAGTTTTTCAGAGTCCATGAAAAATTTTTTTAACTGAGCTGTTCTGTCATCTGTTGGCAGCTCAGCAGCAGCACAGCTCCAGCCGGGACTTGAACAGCTGTTGCTCAGAGCTCACACTCTTGAGCAAGCTCTTAACCAACTGAGCCACTCGGCCGGCCCTTAGCTGTGAATTTTTATCATAAATGGATGCTGGATTTTGTCCAACACTTTTGCTAAACATATTGATATGACCATATGACTTTTATTTTTCATTTTGTTTATGTGATGTATCATGTTAATTGATTTGTGGATATTGAACCAACCTTGCATACCAAGAATAAATCACACTTGATCATGGTATATGATTTTTTTAATGTATTGTTAAATTCACTTTGCTAATGTTTGTTTGAGGAATTTTGATCTACAAGATCAGACAATTAAGTTTGCGAACATGTGCAACAATGTTGCTAACTTCTTTTGATATCAGAGGGACTATTCATTATGAATTTGTACCAACTGGACAAACAGTTAACCAAGGTTACTATTTGGAAGTGCTGAAAAGGCTGTGTGAAAAAAGTTAGACGACCTTAACTTTTCGCCGAAAATTCGTGGCTCTTGCATCACGACAATGCACCAGCTCACATGGCACTGTCTGTGAGGGAGTTTTTAGCCAGTAAATAAATAACTGTATTGACCCACCCTCCCTACTCACCTGATCTGGCCTCCAATGACTTTTTTCTTTACCTGAAGACAAAGGAACTATTGAAATGAAGACATTTTGATGACATTCAGGACATCAAGGGTAATACGACAACAGCTCTGATGGCCATCCCAGAAAAAGAGCTCCAAAATTGCTTTGAAGAGTGGACTAGGCACTGGCGTCAGTGCATAGCTTCCCAAGGGGAGTACTTTGAAGGTGACCATAGTGATTTTCAGCAATGAGCTATGTAGCAGTTTTTCTAGGATGAGTTCATGAACTTTATTGTCAGACCTCATATGTTCATCAGGGATATTGACCTATAATTTTCTCTTTTTTTGTAATGTCTTTGCCGGGTTTTCAAATCAGGGTAATTGTTGTTTAATAAAATGAGTTTGGGAGCCTCTTCTCTAGAATTTTTTGGACTAAGAAGATCAGTGTTAAGTCTACTTTGAATGTTTGGTAAAATTCTTCTGTGAAACCATCCAGTCAGTCCAGGAATTTTATTTGTAGGGCATTTTTTGGTTACTTATTTGGTTTCCTTAGTAGTAATCAGTTTGTTCAGATTTTCTGTTTCTTCTTGATTCAGTCTTGGAACATTGTACATTTCTAGGAATTTATTCATTTCTTCCAGATTGTCCAATTTAGGGGCATGTAATTGTTTGTGGTATTTTCTTACATTCTTTTGTATATTGTGGTATTAGTTGTCACATCACCTCTTCTTTTTCAGATATTATTTATTTGGGTCCCTTCTCTTCTTTTGTGATAAGTCTGGTAAAATGTTTATCAATTTTGTTAATATTTTCAAAGAACAATTTCTTAATTTCATTGATCTTTTGTATTTTTTTTAGACTTTATTTCATTTTTTTCCACTCTGATCTTTATCTACTTATTTTGGGCTTTGTTTGCTGTTCTTTTTCCAGTTCCATTAAATGTAAGGTTAGATTGTATATTTGAGATTTTTCTTGTTTCTTGAGGTAGGCCTGTATTGCCATAAATTTCCTTTTAAGACTGTTTTTGCTGTATCATTGTGTCTTCATTTTCATTGTCTCAAGGTATCTTTTGATTTCTTTCTTGATCTCGTTGATTGA
The DNA here is from genome assembly GCF_001890085.2 of Hipposideros armiger. Lineage (NCBI taxonomy): Eukaryota > Metazoa > Chordata > Mammalia > Chiroptera > Hipposideridae > Hipposideros > Hipposideros armiger. The sequence continues at coordinate 190,590 of NW_017731897.1, forward strand.
CCCATTCATTATTTAGTAGCATGTTATTTAGCCTCCATGTGTTTGTGTGTTTTTTAGTTTTCTTCTTATAATTGATTTCTAGTTTCGTACCATTTTGTTCAAAGAAAACCTTAATATGATTTAAATCTTAAATTGATTGAGACTTGTTTTGTGGCCTAACATGTTGTCTATCTTGGAAAATGTTCCATGTGCAATTGTAAAGAATGTATATTCTGCTGCTTTGGAGTGAAATGCTCTAAAAACATCAAGGAAATTTATCTGGTCTAATGTGTCATTTAAGGCTGCTGTTTCCATATTTATTTTTTGTCTGGTGGATTTGTTCATTGGTGTCAATGGTATGTTAAAATCCCTTATTATGATTATGTTACTTTCGATCTCTCCCTTTATGTTCACCAATATTTGCTTTATATATTTAGGTGCTCTTGTGTTGGGCACATAAGTGTCTACTAAGGTTATATTTTCTTGTTGGATTTATGACTTTATCATTATGTAATCTCTTTCTTTGTTTCTTAGTATAACATTTCTTTTAATGTATATTATGTCTGATATAAATATTGCTACCCCAGCTTTTTTATTTTCATTTGCATGAAATACCTTTTTCCATCCTTTACTCTCAGTTTGTGTCTTTAGATCTGAAGTGGAACTCTTGTAGAGAGCATGTGGATCTTCGTTTCTTATCCATTCCGCTACATTATGTCTCTTGATTGAAGCATTTAATCCACTTATATTTAAAGTAATTATTGATAGATATGAAGTTATTGACATTTTATTATTCATCTTTGTTATCTTCTTTTTTTTTTTTCATCTTAATGAAGTCCCTCTAAGATTTCTTGTAATGCTGGTTTGGTAATGATGAACTCCTTTAGCTTTTTCTTGTCTGGGAAGCTCTTTATCTTTTCTTTGATTCTAAATGATGGCTTTGCTGGTTAGAGTAATCTTTGTTGTAGGTTTTTGCTTTTTATCACTTTCAATATTTGGTGCCAATCCCTTTTTGCCTACAAAGTTTCTGTTGAGAAATCAGTTGGCACTCTTATGGGTGCTTTTGTAAGCAAATAGTTGTCTTTTTCTTGCTGCTTTTAAGATTCTCTCTTTGTCTTTAACCTTTGCATTATAATTATAGTGTGTGTTGGTGTGGGCCTGTTTGGCTTCATCTTGTTTAGGACTTTCTGCACTTCCTGGGCTTATGTGTCTATTTCCTTCACCAGGTTAGAAAATTTTTTAGTCATTATTTCTTCAAATATGTTCTCAATCTTTTGCTTTCCCTCTTCTCCTTCTGTTACTCCTATGATGTGAATGTTGTTAAACTTGATGTACCAGAAGTCTCTTAAATTTGCTCATTTTTTGAAAATTTTTTTCTTTTTCTAGTTCCAATGTTTTCTGCTACCTTTTCTTCCTCTGCTTCATCTAGTCTGCTGGTGATTCCTTCGGATGTATTCTTCTTCTCAGTTATTGTATTCCTCACTTCTGACTGGTTCTTTTTATGGTTTCTATGTCATTTTTCTTGCTTCTATCTCTTTGTTGAAGTTCTCACTATGTTCCCTGAGCATACATTGTTTCAAACTCTGTGTCTGGTAGGTTGCTTGCCTCCATTTTATTTAGTTCTTTTTTTGGAGTATTCTCCTGGTCTTTCATTTGGGATGTATTTAATTGTTTCCTTATTTTGTCTGCCACTCTTTGTGCATTTGTTATGTATTAGGTAGATCTGCTATGTCTCCCAGTCGTGGCCAAGTGGCCTTATGTAGTAGGTGCCCTGTGGGGCTAGTGTCACTGTGTCCCTGGTCACCTCTGCCAGGTGTTTCAAGAGCATCCCTCATGTGGGTTGTGTGTGCCCATCTGTTATAGTTCAGCCTTGATTGCTATTGTCACATCAGTGAGTGGGACTGACCTTAAGGCTGACTGGCCTTTGGGTTTGGCTGTATCCACAGTATACTCATTGTTGTGCCAGAAGCTTATGCCATGGAGCAGGATTCACCCCAGTGGGCTTTGGTGTCTGTTGAGACAACTGTTTGGGTGTGCTATTTGTGGGGCTAATTGGGTGGTGTTTTGCTGTGGTCTGAAGCTGACCCCCAGGTACGTTGGTTCTGGGGCCTCTTGGGAGAAGCTCAGGTGCGAGCCCATGTCAGCCACTGCCTATGAACAGCCTGGGAGGGACTACCTGGTAGGAGCTACAAAAGTGTTCTGAGGTTGGCCACCACCTGTGCTGGACCTAGAGGCATGTGGGAGAGAGCCACTCTGTGATCCGAGGATGGCTGCCACCAATACCATGCCTGGGGTAGCTTTGCAAATATCTATGGACACATTGAGGTGTGCTGCCATCTCCTGTAAGGCTCAGCTGCTGATAAAACCTTATGCCCTATGTAAGTTGGGTGAGGTGGAGTCTCAGGGAGTCAGTCACCAGGGTGAAATGAGCAGTGTTCACCAGGTTAATATAGATTCTGGTTGGGTGCCATTGCTGAGTCTGGAGCTACTCTGCAAAAGTCTCAGTACACACCAAGGCCTGCCGCTGAGCACCTGGGGCTTATGGACCCCTGAGACTTGTTTAAGAAAGAGTGCAATGTGGGTGAGCCTGGCTTCTTGCCGAGAAAGTGCTGCTGGTGTTGTGTGAGTTGGGTTGAGCAGAGTCCCAGGGAGTCACCAGGATGGAGTGAACAGAGGTCACCAGGCCAATGCAGATTAAGATTTGGCTGTGTTGGGGAGGGCTCAACACAGGAAAGATGGGGCTTGCCTTCTGGCTGCAAGGGAGGATGATTCTACACAGGGAAAATGGTAACTGTCCCGCCAGTCTTTGACCTGAAGCCACACACTCAGTCTTTCCCTTTATGTCTCTGACACCTACGGAGTCACAGTCCCTCTACTGGAGCCAAGGGTAAGTACCTATGAGTGAGTGACTAAGTCTGTGTGTGGGCCTTTTAGGAAGACCTCTAGGTTTCCTGCAGCCTTCCGTCTCACCCAGATTGTTGAAATCCCCACTGTTTTTCACAGCCAGATGTTGTGTGAGCTCCTCCTCTTCCAATCACTGGTACTCTGGGCTGGGGAGCCCAGTGTCGGTCTGGGATCTCTCACTCCTGCCAGGGGGACTTCTGCAGCCAAGATATCCCTCCCGATTCTCAACTGCCACAAACAGGTGTGAGGCCAGCTTGTTTCACATCTCTGTCCCTCTTACCAGCCTTGACATGTCTTCTTCTTTATATCCTTAGTTATAAAACTTCTGTTCAGCCTGACGTGCAATGGTTCTCCAGGTTGATTGCTCTATAATTTAGTTGTAGTTTAAATGTGGTTACTGGAGGAGGCTAACACAGCATTTACCTACTCCACGATCTTGGATCCTTTTTTTTTTACTAATTTATTTAGATAAATACTTCAATTGTTATTTTTTAGTCTTTCTTCTTTTATAATATGCATATTTAAGGCTAAAATTTTCACATAGCTGCATTTGACAAATTTATTGTTATAGTCTGATGTATTGGTCTAGAAGTAAAAACCCTTTTTAGTAATTCTTTGTACTGCTTTTTTTTCCTATGTTAAGATAGCTAACAAGCTATTTATTTTTATTTATTTATTTATTTATTTATTTTTAAAGATTTTATTGAAGAATTGGGGGGAGAAGAACAGACAAGTTGCTGTCCTTGTGTTCTTCAGTCTAGTTGTGGAGGACATCGCTTCACTGGCCCATGTTGGTATTATCATTGCGCTCTTCCTGGGTGAGGCAGTCGTTCGTCGGTCATTGGACAGCTGTTTATGGTGGCTCATGGCAGCTCACGCCAGCTGCCGGCCACTCATGCTGGCTGCCAGCCACTCACGGTAGCTCACAGCGGCCCACTGCAGCAGGGACTGCAGCCTACGTCATCCCCAGTGACTCACAGCAGCCAAGCTCTAGGTCGAGCTGTTGTTCACCATCTTAGCTATAGAGGGCACAGCGTCACTGGCTCTCATGTGGGATCTGAACTGGGGCCCTGCTGCTCAGAGCTGATGTCCCAAGCCAACTCTTAACCAATGTGCCACTTGGCCGGCCCTGTGCTGCTTTTTAATTACCACAATCTTATATACACTTAACTCTGTTTCTGTAATTCCTTTTCTATTATTTTGCTGTTTATTCCTGGAACAGCTCCACCTTGCTTACTATTCCTCAGTTTATAAGATGATTTAATAGTTCACAGAGTTATGCCCTCTTTGGTGTAGTAATTATAAAGAATTCTCTTGTCTTTCATTTTTTATTCATTTATGGATGTGAACTTTAAAATAATTTTTTTCAGGCTCTCAAAAAAACACTTCATTAGAGATATGTTCTGAGTGGATTTAAAAATACAGATTAGTGGGACAGGCTAAGTGGCTCAGTTGGTTAACAGCACAAGCTCTGAACATCAGGGTTGCCGGTTTGTTGCACCCGAGCTGGGCTGCGCGCTCCCTACCCCCTCCAACTAAGATTGAACATGGCACCTTGAGCTGAGCAGCTGTGATCTGATGATGGGTGGCCGGATGGCTCAGTGTGCAACAAGTTTGCAGTTCAACTCCTGCGTGGGATGTTGGACTGCACCTCCTGCAACTGGATTGAGGGCGGCAACTGAACTTGGAGTGAGCTTGTGCCTTCCACAACTAAGATTGAAGGACAACAACTTGACTTGGAGCTGATGGGTTCTGGAAAAACACAATGTTACCCTTCCTCAATTCCCCAACACTGTTCCCTTCCCCAATTCCCTAATTAAAAAACTACATATATATTATTCATTAACTAATATATTCATTAACTAATATATTCATTAATTAATATATATGTATATAATAAAATGTAACATGTTTAAATTATTAAGTTTTTATATTCAGGGACAGAACATGCCTCTTCTTTTATTTAACAAATGTCTTGATAAATAATTATCAATAATTATTTACATTATTTTTAATAAATGTTTACAAATTTAATATATATGTTACCTATTTTTTATTAGCCTTATTTACAGGAATTGTTTCTAGGTATTATTTTTCTATTCCAGCACTAACTAGCTATTGCTGATATATAGAAGAATTCAGTTACTTTTAATATTTACTTTTTAACTGGGTGATGTATTTAACTATCTGTTTGGTTTAATTTTTTAAAATGTAGTTCTCCTTACTTTTCCATATAAAAGTCACATAACCTGTAAATAAGAATAATTTTCTTCTACTCTTCACCATTTACATTATTTTTTTCTCCAGTTTCTTGTTGCACTGCAGTGACAGCAGGCATGGTCTTTCTTTTGATTTCAATAGAAATATTTTTAATATTTCACTATTAAGTACAATAGAGGTACTAGGTATCTGTTGCATCAAGCAAGCCACTTCTTATTCTTAATTTTCTAAAAGTTTATTTTTATTTGTTTATTTTAAAATCAGGGTGGATGATTAATTTTACAAATACTTTTTCAGCCTCTGGATCTCATGGCTCTTACATTTTCAGTAACTCATAGATTTCAATTCTAACTAAAATAACTGAATCTGGTTGATCCTGGGTACTCAGATCATGCCCAGGGAAAGCTTGCAAGATCCTCAGGAAGGGCGAGGCATTGCCAGGATGACTTCCAAATAATTCCATGAACCAGAGCAGTGAGATCACTTCTGAGCCCCAGAAAACTCGGTGTAGCTGCCCTGCCACATTAGAGCCTGGTCATGTCCACTCTCACTGCCCCTACTTCTTTGTTTATCCATTTAATTTTGACTTGAACCTGGTGCCGGTGTGGTAGGCCAATCACATGGGGTGTACTCATGCTCTGGATGCAGGAGAAGCTGCGAGAACAAGTCTGTTCTGTTTTGGTCTTCTGTCTCACAGCAATACTCACAGGTATGAGAGTCTCCAAACATCCGAAGACCATTCGATTATGCACAGTCACTTACACACATTAAAAAAGATGGCTTCTCCATTTTAATTGAAATTATTGAATGGGCTGTCTGCTTTAATCTATTAATGTGAAAAAGATATTACAGTAAGTCCTTGACTTACAAATGAGTTATGTTCTGGGAGAACGTTCATAAGTCGGATTTGTTCATAAGTCTGATAAAGTGAGTCTTATACACCTTTGACACAAATATACAATGTAAAGCATAAAAAAACTAAACACGCACACAAAAAATACTGTAAATAAACTTTTTACTTTTACAGTTACCTTAAAATAGTGGTACAGTACAGTACAACAAATGGCATATAGGGGATTGCATGGAGTGAACTGACAAGAGCAGACACGTGAGCTACTTCCACAATTTGTTCGCATCTATGAATGTTCCTAATGAGAGGTCCATTTGTATCTGTGAAAGTTCGCAACTTGGACGGTTGTAAGTTGGGGACTTACTGTATTAGAGTCTCTAATACTGCATATTTAGAAAACCAATTCTCCTTGGCTATGGTACATTATTTTTTATTTTATTTTATTTTATTTTTTAGCTGAGCCATCCTGCCACCTGTTGGCAGCTCAGTGGCAGCTCAGCTCAGGCTGGGAATTGAACCACTGTTGCTCAGAGCTCAAACTCTTGAGTGAGCTCTTAACCAGCTGAGCCACTCGGCAGGCTCTATTTTTTTTAGTATAGTCTTAGTTTCAACTTGTTCATGCTTACCTATATCTATCATCAGAAGTGGGAGCGGATTCTTTTCTGTGCGAACTCTGTCAGGGTTTTCAGAGCTATATAAAATGTGATAGGAAGATTTCCAATTTTATCTAGGTCCTTGAGCAATTCATGCAACAGCAATATCATCTGTTGTTGAAGAGATTGATTTAAATGACCAATAAAACTGCCTGATCTAGTATATTTTGGGATAGTGCTTTGACAGCATTTCCAAATTTTCTCATAATTATTGATCTATTCAGGTTTGTGTCTCTTCTGGTGTCAGTGTCTTAGAAAATCTCAAAGATTAAAGTTACTATGTTAAAAGCTGTGAGATGCCAGCAAGAATAGGTTTCTGGCCCATGAGTATGAGTGATAGGAGTGGCAAATTTGTTACTTCTAGGTGGTTTGTAGGAAAAGCCCTTTCAACTCACTAGGCTGTCACACTGTTTGTTAAATTACCTATGTTGGGTATATTGAGAAAGTTTTGTCCAGAGATTAAAAGCTGGAGGTGTTTGGGGTCGGCTGAGGCGCTTTGGTTGAGTTGGCTTGGGACGCCAGCTCAGAGCAGCAGGGTCCCGGTTCGGATTCCACATTAGGGCCAGTGACGCTGCACCCTCTACAGCTCGACCTGGCACTGGGCTGCCGTGAGTCGCCGACAGTGAATGCATAGGCTGCAGTGGAGCTGCAGTGGGCTCTCATAAGGTACCGTGAGCAGCCGGCAGCTGGCATGAACTGCCAAGAGCTGCCGTGAGTGGCCGTCCAGTGACCAGCGACCTATCTGCCTCACCCGGGAAGAGCGCAATGATAATACCAACATGGGCCAGCAAAACGACATCCTCCACAACTAGACTGAAGAACAAAAGGACAGCAACTTGTTTGTTCCCCTTGCCCGATTCTCCAACGCTGTTCCCCTTCCCCAATTCCCCAATAAAATAAAATAAAACACAAAAACTGGAGGTGTTTGGTTTGACATATTGAGTATATTTCTTCTGAATTAAACTGTTCCATTCTTATTTGTTACAGTTCTCTGAACTCTAGGCTTTGTCATTCACTTCATCTTCCAAAGCCCTGAAAGCATTTAAGTCTGTTTCTCCTTATGGCACTATTTTTAATTTTTTTATGCTTTGAAAATAATATTACTACATGGATGTTATATAATAAATTAAACAGTACATTATAAATATGTCTAACAACAGAACTAATCCTCTTCCTGCCCCACCTCCTCTATTCCTGTGAAATAACCAGTGTTAAAATAGCACACTATGTGCCAGGCCTTCATTCCCTTTTCCATACATACACATTTAAACACATTTTCTTTCTTTGTATCTTTGTTTGCTTTTATTGAAATGAAATGCTGCACTCAGTCTACAAATTGTTTTCATTTAAGGTTTCGTTGTAGAATATCTCAAACATACAAAAAGGTGGAGAGAACACTGTGATGAATCTCTATGTACCCATTGCACTGCTTCAAAAATTGTCAGCTCAAGGTGAAGTATTTTTCCAAACTATCCTCACCTATGCACCTCCCCTCATATCTAATTTATGTGGAACACTCTTAATGAACAGAAGCAAGAATTGGCAAGTGATTGTTAAGGCATGATAGCCAAGTTCACTCAAAAAGAAGGATTGAACTGAAAAAAAGACTGTATGCAACAGTGATCAAGGCACGCACTCTCTCCTACTTAGCTGGGGGAAGTCTAAAAACCTGTTCTGCCAAAGTGCTTGAAGACACCTAGGTTTGGGCCTAAGCAGCTATCTATATGAAGTAACCACACACTTCAGGGGAGAGAGGGCTTGTGGGAGTACTGGGTCCTGGCCTTGAGCTCAGCAGACCTCTTCAATGGTGAATCCACTAAATGATGGTTGGTTTGTTTTTGTTTTTAATAGACTGCTGGACCAGTAAGTAATTCCAAGTCCAACTATTTTCAGATCACTTCAATTGCTTTTTGAATTGGGCAATGTTTACCATTAAAACTGTATTTTATTTTTGTCAGTTCTCCTTGTATTACTAATAGTTTGTGTTTTACATACTTTTTCAAAGTATTATTTGGCATATCAAACTTCATGGTCATTATAGCTTCATTTCAAGTTTCAGTTTTTATAAAAGAAAAGGATTCAATTTGACCCTGGCTAGTAACATGTGACATACATTTACCTACCCTCTCTGCGCATATCTCCCTTCTCACCCTGCAGCAGCAGGAAGCAAATACTCTAAGTCTGAGAAAATTTGAATACCAGCCCTTTGTCTCCATATACATTTTCCTATCTTGAACAATAACAAATTATACAATGGATGAAACCCCACTTGGTTAATTAGATCTCTTTCCAGATTCATATATAAAGGTGATTTTGATATCTGCAGTTTACAATTCGAAGTCTACATCAACTACTATTAACATTGTGATTTCAACAAATTATTGTTTGTACTTCCCTGATATGCTGTTAGCCATTCTAATAGGTTTAACATATTGTTTTGTTTGAGATTTTAATTTTGTATTTGTTAGCTATTGTTGCATAACAATTACCCCAAACTTAGTGTCTTAAATAGTAACCATTTATTATTTCACAGTTGCAGTACGTCAGGAATTCAGGAGTGGCTTAGTTGGAACAGGCTTAGAACTCAGGAGTGGTTCTAGCACAGGGCCTCTCCTGAGGTTACAGTTAAATTGTCACCCAGTCTGTAATCATGCTAGACCGAGGCTAAAGGGTTTGCTTTCAGATGGCTCCCTCACACACCTGACAGGTCAATGTTGGTTACTTGCAGAAGACCTCATTTCTTCACCCTATGGAACTCTCTAGGGGTGCTTGAATGTATCTTCATGACATGGCAGCTGGCTTCCATTACAGTGACAGATCCAAGAGAGAGCGAAGAGAAAGCCACAATGCCTTTTGACACCTTATTATGGAAGTTATACATCATCTTTCTGCTGCCACATTCTTCGTTAGAAGCAAGTTTCCAAGTTCTCATTTAAGGGGATCAACATTTTGGGGAGGAGTATTAAATAATTTGTGGACCTTTTTCTAAACCATGATAAGCTCCCATTAACCAACAATACTTGGGATTTATTTTGGAACTCAATTCAAGACTCTTTGTCATCTATCTATAGTTTAAACCATTTTACATAAATCATTAATCAATGATATCTTTGTCTTCCATCTCTTCATGCTCTATTCCTTCTGATTCTATGCATTCTGTTTTATTCATTTTCTTGTAGTGTAGGTCTTCTGAAAAGTTCTTTTAGATTTTGTATGTCTGAAAAAAACTATTTCACTGTTGTTTTAGAGGGATAGTTTTGCCAGGTATAGAATTCTGACTGACAGCATTTTGTTGTTGTTGTTTTTTAGCCAGTATTTTAAAGATATTGTTTTCCTGTCTTCTGGCTTGCAATGGCTTGTATTGTTTCCAATAGGAAATCGGTTGTTACACACAAATGTTGTTTCTCTATACATAGTGTATCTTTTTTCATCTGGCTGCTTTCAAAATTTTCTCTTTATCACTAGTTTTAAGTAATTTGATTATATGATGTCCGTTGGTGAAGTTTTCTTTATGTGTCCTTCTGCTTGAGTCATTAAGCTTTCTTGGTTCTATGGGCTTATTGTTTCATCAAATTTGGGGAAATCTTAGCCATTAATTCTTCAAATATAAGTCCTCACTCAACTGTAGGCATCTTGCAGTTCTACCACAGATTATTGATACCTATTTATTTTTCTAAAATTTTTCTTCTGCAGTGTCCAATTTGCCATTCATTCCATCATATGTATTTTTCATTTCAGACATAGATTTTTTTAATCTTTAGAAATTTAATTTAGGTCTTTTTTATACTCTTGTGTCTTTCCTTAACATATTCATTCTTTTCTCTACCTACTTGACTGTATGAAATATAGTTGTTCCACTCTGGTTGGTAAAATACAAAGTACTTTTTGATCAGTGTGAGTTTCCAGGATTGTTCCTTCTAATCCTCTTGGGTAATTTTATTTTATTTGTTATGGTTTTGGGTAATTTCCTCACATACTTGTGCTGATTAGTACCCAGCTGAAGATTTGAGGTGGATCCTCTGTAGATCTCCAGAGCTCTCTTTGTGCAGATCTCACTTCTCTGAGCAGTTCTCTAGTCTGTGGTACTTTGCTCTGTAAATTCTAGCCTCTGCAGCATACTGAATTCTGTTTATCTCCTTAACTTATGGAGACTACCAGGCTCTATTTCCTTCTCTACACTACAGCCTGGAAACTTTCTCTAGGCAATAAGCTGAGACAACCTTTGGGCTTACCTCATGTGTTTCTCTTCTCTCAGGTCCTGTGCTGCTTATTCAATGTTTGAAAATCTTTGTTTCATATCTTTTGTCTGTCACTGTACATATTTAAGGAAGGAAAGTAAGTCTGATCCCCAATTATTCCATTGTGGTTCGCAACAGAAGACTCTACAAAAATGTGCTTTAAAATCAATATTCTATAAATGTTCTATCACTTACCTATTGTTGCACAATAAACCTTCTCCATACTTATGGTTTAATATGGTAATCATGTATTTATTTACAATAGTACATTAGCAATTTGGGTTGAGCTCAACTAGAAATTCTTCTGCTTTGTATGGTATTAGTTGTGATAACTCATGTATTTGAAGTCAATTGGCAGTTTGGCTGCTGGCTCGTCCAGAGACACCTCACTAATACATCTGGCTGTTGGTGCATGTTTTTCTCTGGGCTGTTCCCTCTTCATGGCCTCTCACTCTTCAGTAGCTTAAACTAGGCTTTTTTTTTAATGTGATTACACAGCATACTAGTCTCTTTATTTTCTATGTGTGGCTACATGGACCACACTTTCTACATCTTTGTCTTCCCTAGTATTTTGGAAGGTAAACATTTATATGTATGTATTGATTATTGTGATAAAGACCAATTCCCATTTCTACTCTCCTTTCTGTGCTCAAAGTTAACTACAGTTCCCAGCAGCTGTCCCTTCCCCACCCCACATCCAATTGTGACATTCAAATGGAGTGTCAACCCTGGCAATATAATAGCTAGCACTATCTTTCTCATGCATACACTCTCTCCTCCTCTGTATGGCTGGAAATGAAGGTCTCCAAGATGGTGGAGTCATATGTTGGAAGAAGCCCAAATTCCTGAGGAGGGCCATCCAACCAGAAAATCTTCATTGGACTTTGAGTGAGTGAACAATAAACATCTTCTGCACTACATTACTGTTATTTTGTTACAGAAATCAGCTCTTTATTCAGACTAACAGTTACTTTCAAGTTTCAAAAGTATTTCTTAACCTAAGTTTCTAAATATCATAGTGAAGAGCAAAATGATATTGTTTTATCCATGCTACTTAAGATGAGAAATCCATAAGGTTTCAAGTTTTCTTCCTTCATTTCCCATGTAGTCCTTGCTATTTAATTTGTTAATATACTATAATATAATTTATAACACAATATTATATAATTTATTATTGATACATATTATAACATATTATGTAGTTTTAGATCTAGACCTAGGTTATTTCTAATACACCAATATTTTTACACCATATGTATACCTTTTGAAGAATAACTTTTCACCTAAGTGTTCAGTTTTATGTTCAGAATGGCCACAGTTATACAGAACTATGTTGGTGTTTCACTTGTTTTAGTGCTTTTTAGAACATGACTTTCTTTTCTTCTGTTCTTAATACAATTTCCTTTTACCAGTTAACTACAGTACATCTTAACATAACATTTTCTAAATCTTTGAACATTTTTTCTTCTTTTGACTATAAGCTTTTTGTGTGTGATTCACATTTTTTTGTTAGGAAGGGTCTAGATATAAATTTTTTAAGCCATTTCTCTACTTATGGATTTATTTCAGAGACCATGTCTTCTATTTGATTTGGAGATACAGAGGTTTAAAAAAATTCTCCTATTCTAAAAGCTATCTGAATAAAAGAGTTTCAGTTACATGTCTTTTCTCCGAGACTTTTTGATCTTATTCCCTAATTCTGCATCCTTTCTCCTTAGGATCACAACCCTACCTCCTCTACCCCATGATAGTTTGAACTCATCCTGGAGTAAGGGGTTATTTGCAGACTTCATGTTTTTTAACTTGCTTTCTGACCCTTTTCACTGTCCATAGGTGTTGTGAATTTTCAAATAAAAATAGCAGATAAAATATTTATATAGTCATAGAGTCTATTCTTGTTATTCACAGGTTTATGTTCTATAAAGTTACTCTGGACACTGAATTAGTGAATGCTAAAACACTGCTTTTAAAGGAAATATGGGGCTAGGTTTCTGCAGATCTCTGGTAAAAACACTTTTTTGTCAACTGATCAAAACATAACCTGTTTTATGTGTGTTTCTGTTTAAAGACATTTTAATTAACATATATTTGTTGATTCATTAACATTGAACTCTTGGCCAACAGCACTATAATGAAGCTTATCTACACATGTGTTTTCTCTTTAAGGCACATCACAACTTTCTTGTGTTTGGCACATCTAGACAGTACTTCAGCACTAGTCTTGGGGGCCATTTTAAAAAAAGAAATCACTATAAGAAAGTGCAAATACATAAAAAATGTGGCTCTAAATAAATTGTGAAAAGGACACTTGTTTACAGTGTAAGAGCTGAAATCAGACAGTAGAGCATCACCTTATTCACCCTCAGTGGGAACATGTGTATCGGGCAACTCAAGTTTTTGCTGTTCTGCACATGTCTATGAATGACTGTGAAAGTGCTGCAAGTATTGACTTGGGGATTGCATACATTTTAGTGAGTAGGTGAATTCTAACTTTGAAATTAACAATAAAAAATAACTGTCAAGTTAAAAGATATTCTGGCACAGGCTGGGTGGCTCAGTTGGGGTGGGGTGGTGGGCTGTGCCTCCCCGCAACTGAATTGAAAGTGGTAACTGGACTTGGAGCTGAGCTTGCATCCTCCACAACTAAGATTAAAGGACAACAACTTGACTTGGAGCTGATGGGTTCTGGAAAAACACAATGTTTTCCTTCCCCAATTTTCCAATTCCCCAACACTATTCCCTTCTCCAATTCCCCAATAAGTCTTTAAAAAAAAAGATACTCTGGTCTTTCTGTTTTCATTATCTACCATATTAAGTCCATCCAATCCTATGATCTTAATTAAGCATAGACAATCACATTATTTCCCTTCATTTTCACTACCTATTGATCTTTATTTCCTACAGAATGTGCTCAGCAATATGTATTCAGCATTGACTAAGTGCTAAACAGGATGTGATACAGTGGGATGGTATATCTGAAACTGCTTTTAGATATATTGATGCATGTTGATGAAACCCAACCCCACAGGTTTACAGCCAGAGGCTGGGTGATAGACAGCACTTATGAAACCAATTTACCTTATCCAACTGACATTTTTCTGGAATTGAAGTGTAACTTTTCTCTAATTTCTCTTACTCTTAAGCTTTAAAGCCATGGACAGAATCTGATAAAATAACTTTTTGTATAAAACTATAACACATCTACCATGCAATATTACCAAAATACATTTTTAATTTTCAGGAAGTATACCTACCTCAATGCAAGCTGCCACTGTGATATTCCTGTTCTCTGAATTGTAGATTTTCTGTGATTTACAAATGCATATAAAGTTTGGGGAACAGTAGTTATGTTGGAAAGACTAGGTTGGAAGAGCATCTCTGAGAGATAGGGGAATGTAAACCAACTCCCTCTTCTGCAATAATTGAGAGCTGGAAAAGGAGTTGCTCAGGTCGCAGAAGAGAGTGGCATGTGGTGCCCTGGGGAGACTAATTATTAGACACTAAGGTGCCCAGACTGTGGAAAGACCTTTTAGTGTTTCACTACATTAGTCCTCCTTTATCCATGGAAATTACCTAAACCTCGGTTAGTACTGAACACTACATACACTATGTTTTTTCCTATGGTAAAGTTTAACTTATAAATTAGACATAGTAAGACATTAACAATAATAACTAATCATCAAATAGAGCAATTATAATAATATACTGTAATAAATGTTTTGTGACTGTAGTCTCTCAAAATATTTTATTGTACTTCTTGTTGTGATGATACAATGCTTATCTGATGAGATGAAATGAGGTAAATGACATAGACATATACCTAGAATTAGGCTACTATAAGGGTTACCTGAACATAAGCACTGAGTTGCCATGATAGTATATCTGATCACATGGAGGGCTACGAAATGACTAGAGGGAAGGGGGTATATACAGCATGCATATGCTGGACATAGATCATTCATGTCCAGAGGATGGAATAGAAAGACATGAGATTTCATCATGCTACTCAGAATGGTGTGCAATTTAAAACTTATGAATTTTGGGGGGTTTATTTTCCAATTCCATTTCACATATAATATTATATTAGATTTAGGTGTACAACATAGTATTTAGACATTTATATGACTCACGAAACGATCACTCCAATAAATGTAGTACCCATCTAACACCATATGTAGTTATTATAATATTATTAACTATATTCTTAAACTTTACATCCCTGTGAATATTTTGTAACTACCAATTTTAACATCTTAATCTCTTCCTTTTTTTTTATCCATCCCCTCAATTCCCCTCTCATCTGTCAACAATCAGTTTGTTCTCTGTATCTATGAGTTTGTTTCTGTCTTGTTTGTTCATTTATTTTGTTTTTTAGGTCCCACATATAAGTGAACTTCTATGGTATTTGTCTCTCTCTAGCTATTTCATTTAGCATAATACCCTCTACTTTCATTCATGTTGTCATAAATGACAAGATTTCATTCTTTTTTATGGCTGAGTAATATTCCATTGTGTATATGCATCACATCTTTATCCAATTGCCTATTAATGGACACATAGGTTGCTTCCATATCTTGGCTGTTGTAATAATGCTGTAATAAACATAGGGGTGCATATCTTTTTGAATTGCTGTTTAGGATTTCTTCAGATAAATACCCAGAAATGGGATTACTGGGTCATATGCTAGTTCCATTTTTTATACTGATTTATTGATGATAGCCATTCTGACGTGGTGTGAGATAGTATCTCATTATGATTTTAATTTGCATTTCCCTAATGATTAGTGATGTTGAGCACATTTTCATATGTCTATTGGCCATCTGTATGTCCTCTGGAGAAATATCTATTCAGGTACAAGTGGATTAAACATTTTTCTGAGGGGAAAGACTGCATCATTAATGAAGAGAGGTCAGGGTGGACAGCAACAAGCAGAACACATTAAAACATTACAAAAATTCATCGAATTGTGCATCAAAATCATCAGCTGACTATGAGAAGCATAGCAGACCAAGTAAACATTGATAGAGAAACAGGAAAATCTTGGCATGAGAAGGTGTGTACAAAAATGATCCCGAAGGAGCTCACGAATGAACAAAAGCAAAGGAAAGTCAAAGTTTGCCAAGACCTTTTGAGAAGCAAGATGATGTTTTGGGCCATGTTATTATTGGTGATGAAACATGGGTATGCCAATATGACCCTGAAACAAAGTGCCAAAGTGCACAATGGAAGTCAGCCAATTCTCCATGACCAAAAAAGTTCCATCAGTCCAAATCAAGTGTCAAAATGATGTTGCTAACCTTTTTAGATATCAGAGGGATTATTCATTATGAATATGTACAAACTGGAGAAACACTTAACCAAGTTTACTATTTGGAAGTGCTGAAAAGGCTGTGTGAAAAAAGTTAGACAAAAACAACCTGAATTTTTCACCAATAATTATGATTCTTGCATCACAACAATGCACCAGCTGACATGGCACTGTCTATGAGGAAGTTTTTAGCCAGCAAACAAATACAGTAAGTCCCTGACTTACGAACAAGTTCCATTCCAAGAGAACGTTTGTAAGTCGGATTCATTCGTAAGTCCAACAAAGTGAGTCTTATACACCTTTGACACAAATATACAATGTAAAGCATAAAAAAACTAAACAAACACACAAAATACTATAAATAAGCTATTTTTACTTTGACAGTTATCTTAAAATGATGGTACAATACAACAACTAGCATATTGGGAATGTGAGATCCGTTCATATCTGTGAAAGTTTGCAACCCAAATGTTCGTAAGTTGGGGACTTACTGTAACTGTATTGGAATACCCCCCTACTCACCTGATCTGGCCCCCAATGATTTCTTTCTTTACCTAAAGATAAAGAAAATATTGAAAGGAAGATATTTTGATGACATTGAGGACATCAAGGGTAATATGATGACAGATCTGATGGCCATTTCAGAGAAAGAGTTCCAAAATTGCTTTGAAGGGGCCACTGGTGTCAGTGCATAACTACCCAAAGCGAGTACTTTGAAGGTAACTGTAGTGATATTCAACAATGAGATATGTAGCACTTTTTCTAGGATGAGTTCGCAAACTTAATTGTCATACCTCATACTACTAAGAGTAATGTAAAAGAGTTTATTGTCTATGTTTTCTTCTAGGAATTTTACGGTTTTGGGTCTTACCTTTAAGTCTTTAATTCATTTTGAGTTTATTTTTGTATATGGTCTACAAATAGAACTGAGAGCCCAGACATAAGCCCACATGTATATGGGCAAATAATTGTTGACAAAGGAGTCCAAAACATGCATACAATAGCTAAAAAGAAGTCTTGGGACCAGCCGAGTGCCTCAGTTGGTTAAGAGTTGGCTTAAGAACACGAGCTCTGAGCAACAGGGCTGCCAGTTCGATCCCCACATGGGCCAGTGACGCTGTGCCTGAGCTAAGCTGTAGCTGAGCTGCCAACAGGTGGCAGGATGGCTCAGCTGGTATAACAATAAGATTGCCTGTTTGATGGTGGGCGATGCCCACCCTCAACTAAGACTGAACTCGGCACCTTCAGCTGAGCTGCCACCCAGATGGTTCAGTGGATAGGACATGTGCTCTTAACAATAAGGTTACTGGTTAAACTCTCACAGGGGATGGTGGCTATGCCCACCTGCAACTAAGATTGAACACAACACCTTGAGTGTAGAGGCCACGAGCTGCCAACGGAAAGCCAAATGGCGACTGGTGCCCTCCACAACAAAGATTGAAGAGCAACAACTTGACTGGTCCCCTTCCCCAATTCCCCAACACTGTTCCCCACCCCTAATTCCCCAATAAAATCTTTAAAAAAGGTCTCTTTAATAAATGGTGCTGTAAAAATTGGAAAGATACATGCAAAATAATGAAATTAGGCTACTATTTGACACCATATACAGAAACTAACTTGAAATGAATCCAAGACCTAACTATAAGATCCAAACAATAAAATACATACAAGAGAACATAGGTACTAAACTTATGGACCTTGGTGTCAGAGAAGATTTTATGAATTTGACCCTGAAGTCAAGGGAAGAAAAAGCAAAAGTAAATGAATGGAATTATATCAAATTAAAAGCTTCTGCACAGTTAAAGAAACCATCAAGAAAACAAAAAGTCAATTAACTGAATGGGAAAAGACATAAAAGACATTTGCGAACAACACTTCCAATAAGGGGCTAATATCCAATATATATAAAGAACTCATACAACTCAACAACAGCAAAAAAATAAACAATCCAATTTAAAAATGCTCAGAGGATCTGAACAAACACGTCTCCCAAAAAGACATACAAACAGCCAATAGATTATGAAACAATGCTTAATTTTACTAGCTGTTAGGGAAGTGCGGATCAAAATCACACTGAGCTATCACTTAACACCAGTTAGAATGGCTCTTATCAACAAGGTGAGAAATAACAAGTGTGGGAGAGGCTGTGCGGAAAATGAAACCCTCGTACACTGCTGGTGGGAATGTAAATTGGTAGAACCGCTATAAAAAACAGTATGGAGTTTCCTCAAAAAATTAATAATAGAACTACTATATGACCCAGCAATCCCTCTTCTGGATATCTACCCATAAAATCTGAAAACATTTATCTGTAAAAATATATGTACCCCAATGTTCTTTGCAGCATTATTCATGGTGGCCAAGGTTTGGAAGCAACCTAAGTGTGCATCTGTAGACAAATGGATAAAGAAGATGTGGTACATGTATAAAATGGAGTATGATTCAGCCATAAAAAAGGATGAAATACTGCCATTTGTGACAACATTAATGGATCTTGAGAATATCATGCTAAGCAAAATAAGTCAGAAGGAAAAAGACAAGAACCATGTGATTTCATATATATGAGGTGGGACAATTACGTTTGTGAACTCATCCTAGAAAAAAAGTGTTACATACCTCATTGCTGAATATCACTATGGTCAACTTCAAAGTACTCCCCTTGGGAAGCTATGCACTGATGCCAGCACCTAGTCCACCCTTTAAGGCAACTTTTGAACTTTTTCTGGAATGGCCATCAGAGCTGTTGTTGTATTACCCTTGATGTCCTGAGTGTCATCAAAATGTCTTCCTTTCAATATTTCCTTTATCTTTGGGCAAAGAAAGAAGTCATTGGGGACCAGATCAGGCGAGTAGGGAGGGTGTTTCAATACAGTTATTTGTTTGCTGGCTAAAAATTCCCTCACAGACAGTGCTGTGTGAGCTGGTGCGTGTTCATGATGCAAGAGCCATGAATTTTTGGTGAAAAGTTCAGGTTGTCTAACTTTTTCACACAGCTGTTTCAGCACTTCCAAATAGTAAACTTGGTTAACTGTTTGTCCAGTTGGTACAAATTCATAATGAATAATCCCTCTGATTTCAAAACCGATTAGCAACATCATTGCAACAAGTTCACAAACAATGTCAGACCTCGTACGTAAGATATAAAACAGAAAGCAACAAACTTGTAGACACAGACAACAGAGAGTGGTTACCAGAGGGGAAAAGGGATGGAGTAGGGTGAGGATGAAGAGGGTAAAGGAGGTGAAATATGTGGTAATGGTGGGAGACTAGACTTTCGGTGGTGAGAACACAATGCAATATACAGATGATATATATTTGTACACTTGAAACTTATATAATGTTGTTAACCAGTCACTCCAATACAGTTAATTTAAAAGAAGTATAATTTTAGGAGCTCTAGAATTTATTTCCTGTCCTATTATCCTTCATTCCACAATTAAAAACAAGGTTTAAGTGATTACTCCCAGGGAGAAAAAATGGCCGCGGTGAGGAAGTCACTCTGAGTTTGTTCTCGCAGCCCACAGCAATTTTGGCCACGAAAACACAACTCTGCGGGACACGCTGAGCAGCAAAGGGACTCCCATGTGGACTACTTGGAGGTGGGCAGACCCGGCGGGTTCGGGAATTGGGAGGCGAGGCGCGTGGAGACACGGGTAGCGCCCGGGCTGCTGAGTCGGGGATCTCAGCAGATCGGAAACTTCCCTCACCTGTCCTCCGGCCCGCGCGCGCTGGGGTGGAGTCCTCAGGCCTTGCGTGAAGCAGAACTGAGGAGTAGGGCGCCATGAGCGGAGGCACGGACTGCTTGCGCCCACGGCGGCGGGGACGCGGATTCTCAGTAGTTTAGAGAGTGCTCGCCGCTCTCTTCCTACCCTGCTGGCGCGCGCTAGGGCAGAATCCTGGGGCCGCGCGCATCGCAGATCGGAAGAGGAGGAGGGTGCGTAAACGGAGGCATAGGCTGCTTGCGCCCATGGTGGCTGAGACGGGGGATCTCAGTAGATTGGAGAGTGCTCACCGCTCTCTCCCTACCCCTCCAGCATGCGCACGCTAAGGCAGAATCCTCGGGCCACGCGTGAAGCAGAACGGGGGTTAGTCTGTCTGCTTGCGTGGCTGCAGAGCTCCGGGGATCCAAGACAAGGCAGACTGTGTTTGCAGCATCTGGACACGCTCAGCCTCTGGTGCTGACCATCCCGCCCAGTGTTCGTCAGGATTCATAGGGCGCAGTGGCTGGGGCAGAAATGTCAACTAGGGAGGAGAAGAGGTGCCTGGTTGGAAGGAGCATTTTTTTTCTTTCTTCTCTTTTTCTTTTTGTCCCCTTTACTCAGATAGGTAAGATAAACTGCCTAGAAAAGTTCACACTCCCAGCCTCCCTTAGAATCCTTGTCCCCCTCCCGGCCAGAACTGGAAACTGACTTCTGAAGAGAGAAATAAGCCAAAACGAAGGTGCTTCAACTCCCTGGAGGTTGAGTAATTTACATCAGAAAAGGCCACAGGTGGCACAGGAAGACCTTCCAGCAGCGCTGTAAACCCCATCCCCCACCCTCCAACAGTCCCAGTGGAAAGAGCACCGAAG
>NW_017731897.1:215526-218029 GCF_001890085.2 Hipposideros armiger
TCACGGGACATGGAGTAGAGAGTGGGAATGGAATCAATGGAATTGTAATAGATAAGCATGATATCGGGGGTGGGAGGGCAGTAGATGGGGGAGGGGGTTGTTACTTTACGAGGATGAAAAGGGTAACTATTGCATCGTTCTGTACACCTGAAACTAACAATAAAAATAAATAAATAAATAATAAAAAATAAAAATAAAAAAAGGAAAAAAAAGTGATTACTCCCAAGAGAGAATATTAAATTCATATTAAAGCAACAAAAAACTACAAATAATAGAAATGCTGAAAAAACATTTCACATGCCTGCATGACTTCTTCATTTTTTTGAAATTCCCTTCCTTCTTATTGTTTTTCTATTAAAACCTTGTTCTCGATTTTGAGCTAAATGAAACCTCCACTTAGTAGATATATTTGTCTTACTCTCCAATCCATCACCATCAGACTTTGTCCTTGGTACCCACTAAAATGCCTGTGTCAGAAGTGACCATGTTCTCATTACCAAGTTCAGTGCCCTACATTCAGGATGGATGTGTCCAGAGGAAATTTGACCACATTAGACTTTGAATGGCCTCTTACAATTATAAAGTTATGTCTTTTTTGGCTTCTGAAATACCACTTTCCCGTTTCCCATCGTAGTTTTGTGACAATATTTTTATATAAGAACCCCAACTCCAAGTCTCAGGGTTTTTTTTTTAATGCATTTAATGATATAGACATTCAACTAATATCTATCGAACTCCTCTTAAGTCACAGTGCTAGCACATTTCTTTACCTTTGTGGAACATGCAGTTTAGTGGTGGAGAAAAATTAATTTAAAATTGTGATCAAACAACTTAAGAACAAACACAAGGAATGTTGGGGTAGGGAAAGCAGGGAGGGAGAATTTCAGAAGATGTATTGAGGTGTATTTGGGAAGGCCTCTCTGAGCAGCTGAGGTCTGAAGAACAAGGAGCCATCTGTGCAGAGGGCAGCCAGATGCGTGTCCATGCAGAGGGAGCAGGCCAATGAGAGAAGCAACTTGTTATTTTAAGTAAGTAAAAAAATCCCAGTGTGGTTAGAACACAATGAGTGAGAAGAGTGGTATAAAATCAGATTGTAGGGTAATTATGATGTAGGATATTTCTTGTGCTGGGGTCATGGTCTCATGGAAATGAAGAATGGAGACACAGACCAGAGAGGTAAAGTTGCAGAAAAGAGTTTATTAGAAGTAAACATACATTTCAGAGAAGCAGAAGCGGGCCTAAGCAGTGGAGAATGGCTCAAGGGCCATTATTAAAAAAGAAAGTACACTCCAAAGAGTTTGGAGCGGGCCCTGAGCAGAGGCAAGGCTCAAAATGCTCAAAAGGCCTCCAAGTCTCAGGTTTTTAATGAAAGGAAGGAAGCCATGGCTGTAAGCAAGGAAATCAATGTGTGTGTGAGTATATGTGTGTGCCCATGGTGTAGGTAGGCATCTGTTAATGCCAAACCAACTATTCCAACTATTCCTTTCCACTTCTGAAGTAAGGAGATCAGTGGGACTAGAAAGGCTGTTGTTTCTCAAGAAGATCAATAAACTAATGGACAGAAATTTAATGGTTGGGTATTATAGTTTTGCTTCCCCAGCAGTCCTCATCCTTCTTCAAACTTTGCCCCTGCCCAAACACTGTGAGTAAGAACATCCAGTGCATCCAGTGCTGCAGAGCAGTGGGTTTCTAGCCCTTCATTAAGCCATAGACCTTTTCTCCTACTTAATCTGCTTTAGACCCTGCCTGGCACAGCAGCCCCACCATGGGCTCTTCCAGTTCATCTAACTCTGGTTTCTCAGTTGGCTCCACCAGTCCCAGTACTGTCATACTCCTTTACTTGAATGATCTCAAAAGTTTGAGTTTGAGGATATTTTACAGGAGAGGAGGCATGTTACTGACTTGAAACTTGCAATGAAATGCTACACAACTCTTGTCATAAGGGAATTGCTCCACGAAAGCCAAGTGATATTAAATGCAGTGCTCTCAGTTCTGAAGAGATTTACTATGTCATTAAATAGCTTTCTAAGTAATCCCCTCAGAGGACATTTGTGAATGTCTTCTGAGAGGAAGTTTGTAAGATCTTGGATAAAATGAGCCACAAGCTGTGCCAGGGAGCCAGTTTTTTGTTTTCACCCTGAGCAAAATATTTAAACAAATTTTCTCAAGAGTGTGTGTGAATAGAGAAGGTATTGAGAAACTACAATGAGCCATCCAGGAGCATCCAGTTGTTCTGCTGCCTAGTCATCAGAGTTACATTGACTTTCTTTATTATTTTTTTTATTGTGAAATAAACATTTTTTAAAATAAGTTTCAGATGTACAGCACAGTGCAATAGTTATACTTTTTACCCCTCAAAGTGACAACTACCCTCCCCCAATCCGCCGCCCCACTTCCCCTCCCCATATCATATATATCTATTACAATTCCCTTGCCTCCACTCCCACACTATACTCCACATCCTGTGACTATATATATATATATATATATATATATATATATA
>NW_017731897.1:218172-220455 GCF_001890085.2 Hipposideros armiger
AGTTGACATACAATATTATACAACATCAGCTTCAGGTGTACAGTACAATGATCAAGCCTCTACCCCATCCATGAAGCGGTTCCCCTAATAAAACACATGACCACCTGACACCCTCCAAAATATTTACATTATTAATTATATTCTTCAAACTGTCTTTCATATCCCTGTGGCAATATTGTAGTTACCTGTTTATGTTGTCTAATCCCTTCCTTTTCTCCCTCATCCCCATCCCCCTCCCAACTAGCAACCATCAGTTGTTCCTGTATATCTTTGAGGCTATTTCTGTTTACTTTGCTCGTTCATTCAGATTTTTAGATTCCACATATAAGTGAAATTATATGGTATTTGTCTTTCTCTGACTGACTTATTTCACTTAACATAATAGTCTCTAGGTCCATCCATATCTTTGCAAATCGTACAATTTCATTCTTCTTTATAGCAGAGTAATACTCCATTGTATAAATGTATCACAGTTTCTTTTTTTTATTGTGAAATACACATTTTAAAAATTAGTTTCAGCTGTACAACACAGTGCAATAGTTATACTTTTTTGTATCACAGTTTCTTGATCCAGTCATTTACCAATGGACGTTATGGTTGTTTCCAAGTCATGGCTATTGTAAACATCTATGCAATAAACATAGGGGTGCATATATTTTATTGAATTAGTGTCTTGGGTTTCTCTGGATAGATACCCAAGAGTGGAATTGCTGGGCCATACGGTAGTTCCACTTCCAGTTTTTTGACATACTTCCATACTGATTTCCATAATGGCTACACCAATCTGCAGTCCCACCAATAGGGTGCCAGGGTTCCCTTTTCTTCACAACCTCGCCAGCACTTGTTGTTTGTTGATTTATTGATGATAGCCATTCTGGCCAGAGTGAAATGGAATCTCATTGCGGTTTTTATTTGCATTTCTCTAATGGTTAGTGAGGTTGAAAATTTTTTCATATGCCTGTTGGCCATCTGTATGTCCTCTTCAGAGAAATGCCTCTTCACATCCTCTGCCCATTTTTTAATTGGGTTGTTTGTTTTTTTGGTGTTGATTTGAATGAGTGTTTTATAAATTTTGGATATTAACCCCTAATCAGATATATCATTGGCAAATATCTTCTCCCATTCAGTAGTCTGCCTTTTTTTTTATTGATGATTTCCTTTGCTGTGAAAAAAATTTTAAGTTTGATGTAATCCTATATGTTTATTTTTTCTTTTCTTTCCCTTGCC
Organism: Hipposideros armiger; assembly: GCF_001890085.2. NCBI lineage: Eukaryota > Metazoa > Chordata > Mammalia > Chiroptera > Hipposideridae > Hipposideros > Hipposideros armiger. The sequence goes on from NW_017731897.1 coordinate 219,400, forward strand.
TGAGGGGATATCTCAGTAAAAATATTACCGAGGGTAATGTCTGCAAATTTACTCCCTATGTTTTCTTCTAGGAGTTTTATTGTTTCAGGTCTTACATTTAAGTCTTTAATCCATTTTGAATTTGTTCTCATATATGGTGTAAGTAGGTGGTCCATTTTCATTTTTTTGCACGGGTCAGTCCAATTTTCCCAGCACCATTTATTAAATGTACTATCTTTACTCCAATGTAAATGCTTGCTTCCATTGTCATAGATTAAATGAACGTATATGGATGGGGTTATTTCTGGGCTCTTTATTCTGTTCCATTGATCTATGTGTCTGTTTTTATGCCAGTACCATACTGTTTTGATTACTGTAGTCTTGTAGTATGACTTGATGTCAGGTAGCGTGATACCTCCCACTTTGTTCTTATTTCTCAAGATGGCCACGGCTATTCGTGGTCTTTTATGGTTCCATATAAATTTTAGGATTTTATGTACCATTTCTGAGAAACATGTCCTTGGTATTTTGATAGGAATTGCATTGATCTATATATTGCCTTAGTTAGTATTGACATTTTAACTATATTAATTCTTCCTATTCATGAACATGGTAGGTATTTCCATTTATTTGTATCTTCTTTGATTTCTCTCTTCAACGTCTTATAATTTTCTGAGTAGAGGTCTTTTACTTCTTTGGTTAAATTTATTTGTAGTTATTTTATTGTTTTTGAAGTAGTTGTAAATGGGATTGATTTTCTGATTTCTACTTCTGATAGTTTATTATTGGTGTATAGAAATGCAACTGATTTCTGAATGTTAATTTTGTATTCTGCTATCTTACTAAATTCATTTATCAGTTCTAACAGTTTTTTGGTGAAGTCTTTGGGATTCTCTATATATAGCATCACGTCATCTGCATATATTGACAATTTTACTACCTCCTTTCCAATTTGGATGCCTTTTATTTCATTTTCCTGTCTGATTGCTGTGGCTAGAACTTCCAGAACTATGTTGAATAGAAGTGGTGAAAGTGGGCAGCCTTGTCTTGTTCCTGATTTTAAGGGGAAAGCTTTTA
>NW_017731897.1:221163-282202 GCF_001890085.2 Hipposideros armiger
TAGTATTTTCTTACAATTTCCTGTATTTCTGTGGCATCTGTTGTCACTTCTCCTCTTTCATTTCTGTTTTATTAATTTGGGTTGTCTCTCTCCATTTCTTGGTGAGTCTGGCTAAGGGTTTGTCGACTTTATCTTTACAAAAAACCAGCTCTTAATTTCATTGATCTTCTGTATTTTCTGGGGGGGTCTCTATTTCATTTATTTCTGCTCTGGTCTTTATTATTTCCTTCCTTGTACTCCTTTTGGGCTTGTTTTGCTGTTCTTCCTCCAGTCCCTTAGGTGTAAAGATAGTCTGTTCATATGAGATTATTCTTGTTTCTTTAGATAGGCCTGCATTGCTATGAATTTTCCTCTTAGGACTGCTTTCGCCACATTCCATAGATTTGGGGTTGTTGTGTTTTCATTTTTGTTTGTTTTGAGAGAGCTTTTGATTTCTTCCTTGATCTCAGTTTTGACCCACTCGTTATTTAGTAGCATGTTATTCAGACTCCATGTATTTGTGTGCTTTCCAGGTTTCTTCTTATAATTGATTTCTAATTTCATAGCATTGTGGTCAGAGAAGACGCTTGATATGATTTCAATCTTTTTAAATTTATTGAGACTGGTTTTGTGTCCTAACATGTGGTCTATCTAGGAAAATGTTCTATGTGCACTTGAGAAAAATGTATATTCTGTTGTTTTGGGGTGAAATGCTCTAAAAATACCAGTTAAATCCAGCTGGTCTAAAGTGTCACTTAAGGCCACTGTTTCCGTGTTGATTTTCTGTCTGGAGGATGTGTCCTTTGGTGACAACCGGTGTTGGAGTCCCTTACTACAACAGTGTTACTGATGATCTCTGTCTGTATGTCTGTTAAAATCTGTTTTATATATTTAGGAGCTCCTATGTTGGGTGCATAGATGTTTACTAGGTTTATGTCCTCGTGTTGAATCGATCCTTTTATTATTATGTAGTGCCTTCTTTGTCTTTTATTGTAGTCTTCACTTGAAAGTCTATTTTGTCTGAAATAAGTATTGCAACTCCAGCTTTTTACTCATTTCCATTTGCATGAAAATCTTATTCCACTCCTTAACTTTCAGTCTGTGTGTGTCTTTTGATCTGAGATGGGTCTCTTGTAAACAGCATATGCATGGGTCCTGTTTTCTTATCCACTCAGCCACTCTGTGTCTTTTGATTGGAGCATTTAATCCATTCACATTTAAAGTGATTATTGCTAGGTTCATATTTATTGCCATTTTGTTATTTGTATTTCTGATCTTCCTGGGTTAGCTTGTTTTCCCCTTTCTTCTATTTAAAAAGGCCCTTTTAACATTTCCTGCAGTGCTGGCTTGGTGGTAATGAATTCCTTAAGTTTATTCTTTTCTGAGAAGCTTTCTATCTTTCCTTCAATTTTAAGTCATAGCTGTGCTAGGTAGAGCAATCTTGGTTGTAGGTCTTCATTTTGCATCACTTTGAATATTTCCTTCTGGCCTGTTAGTTTCTGCAGAAAAGTCAGCTGTTAGTCTTATAGGAGTTCCTTTGTATGTAACCTGCTGTTTTTCTCTTACTGCTTTTAGGATTCTGTCTTTGTCTTTAACCTTTAACATTTTAACTATGATTTGTCTTGGTGTGGACCTCTTTGGTTTCAGCTTGTTTGGAACTCTTCATTTCCTGGGCTTGTATGTTGATTTCTTTCACTAGGGTAGGAAAGTTTTCAGTCCTTATTTCTTCAAATACATTCTCGATCCCTTGCTTCTTCTCTTCTCCTGGTATTCCTATGATGTGAATGTTGTTCTGCTTGATGTTGTCCCACAGGTCTCTTAAATTATTTTCATTGTTTTTTATTCTTTTTTTCTTTTTGTTGTTCCAACTAGGTGATTTCTGCCTTTTTGTCTTCTAAATCACTTATTCAATCCTCTGCTTTATCTAATCTACTGTTGATTCCTTCGAGTGTGTTCTTCATTTCAGTTATTCTTTAGTTCTATTTGTTTTTTATGATTTCTCTATGCTTCTTTATGTCCTCACTAAGTTCCTTAAACATTCTTTTCATTAGTGTTCTAAACTTTGTATCTGAAAGGTTGGATACCTCCATTTCATTTAGTTCCATTTCTAGAGGTTTCTTCTGATCTTTTACGTGGAACATGATTTTTTATTTCTTTATTCTGACTGTCACTCTGTGATTGCTTTGACATTAAATAGATCACCTAGGAAAATAAAGAGAGGCTCACTGCCTGCTTTAATGTGCAGACCACTTGCTCAGCAATGGAGAGGCTTTGAACAACTCAGCACCAGCTATTGGGGGGAAGAGTTCAGTGCGTCATGTGTTGGCTTCCCTCTCAGGGTTGTAGTGAGCTTCCTGTATTTAGCTGCTATGTGCTCTGGAACCATGCTCACCACCAAAAATCCTCACAGGTTGTTGTGGGCTGTCTGCTGCTGCAAAATACCCTCTGTGGCCTGCAGGGGCTCATGGTGCCCCCAGCAACATAGCTCTAGGTGGGCGGGGCAGACCCCCAAGGCACCACAGGATGTGGTCAGTAGCCCCCACCTAGTCAGAGCAGCATGCACTCCTGCACCAGCAATCAGCCGGCACAAACTCGCCAGGAAAGCCCCAGCCAGATCACACAGGTGCACAGCTCATGGCCCAATACTCCCAGGAAAACTCCCAGTTTCAGCCTGTCCCAATCAGCTGCTCACAGAGCAGGCCGAGCAGCCTGATAGCCAAACTGCCACCCTGGCAACTTTGCACGTATACTGCGGACAGTGGGGACCTAAGGCGACTTGCGCACTCCTGCATCTCATTGAACAGCCTGTTGGAGCCAGAGCATGCCTGCTAGGCATTTCCCTGGGCACACAGCACAAGCAGTGTGGAAGGTGAGGATCCCAGGCCACATGCATGCACACACTCACACATGCACTCCTGGGCCAATTCCACCAGACCAATGTGGTCCCGGTGCTCTCTGTGGGAGGGCCCAACCCTGAAAAAATGGTGCCCTCCTGTACACTACTCGTGTGCAAGCTCCACACCAGGGGAACAATGGTCCCAAAACCTCCAGCTCCCATGCCAAAGGAACTCAGTTCAGTCATTCCCTGCAGCCTCTTGGGTACCACTCACACAGGTACTCTCTGCACCAGGGACTGGGTGAGTGCTCACCAGTGAGCGAGTTCGTGTGCCAGCTCCACTGGTTCTCCAGCCGCCCTCAGCCTCACAGAGTTGAGCAAAGAGAGTCCTCATTAATTTCTACTGCCAGCTATCATAGAACTCCTCTTCCCAGCAAAGTAACTCTGGGCTGGTGAGCATGGTGTGAGGCTGGAGGGTCTCACCTTCAATTGCAGAAGCCTCCCCTCTGCTGAGGTGTCCCTCACAGGGTTCACCCTCTCTCATCTTCGCCCCATCTTCCAGACTTGTTGTGGACTCCTCTATAAGTCCTTTGTTTAGAGGTTCTGTTCATTTAGTATTCAGGGAACTTCCTAGGTTGAATATTTTATAAATTATTTGTAATTTTGGTGTGATCCTGGGAGGCAGTTAGCACAGCATCTGTCTATTCCTCCATCTTACCGGAAGTCTTTTACATTGACTTTCTAATGTTTTCTTTTCTACAACTATGATTTACTTGTGCTGGTCATTGCAACAAAAATGGGCATCTTAGGAAGAAAAATGATGGGGGAGCTGCTGCAGATGTCGGGCCACTTCTTCATGTGGATCACCTTTGGTGGCAATAAACTCTTCGGGGCTGTCTTCTCTGAACAGGTAAAAACCACGTTACCAAATGGTTATGCTCCTGTTCAGTTTTTCCTCAAAGGGGTAAGCAGCAGCTCTGCCAAGATGTTGACTCCTAAATTTGGTTTTCTAAATATTGCGATGGAACCATTTTTCTTTTCTTTTTTTTTTAAGATTTTACTGGGGGATTGGGGAAGGGGAACAGCGTTGGGGAATCGGGGAAGGGGAACAGGCAAGATGCCATTCCTTTGTTCTTCAGTCTAGTAGTGGAGGACGTTGCTTCACTGGCCCATGTTGGCATTATCATTGCATTCTTTCCGGGTTAGGCAGTCGCTCACCGGCCACCAGATGGCAGCTCATGGCAGCTCACAGATGTGCATGCCAGCTGCCGGCCAGCCCCATTGCAGCCTACGTTGTCGCTGGCAACTTGCAGCAGCCCAGAACCAGGTTGAGCTGTCGTTCAACATCTCAGCTGCAGAGGGCGCAGCACCACTGGCCCCCATGTGGGATCTGAACCATGGCTGCCCTGCTCAGAGCTGGCATCCCAAGCCAACTCCCAACCAATGTGTCATTCAGCCAGCCCATAATACAACCATTTTTCAAGAGAGGAGTTTTTGATACCTACCTTGTTCAAATTAGCATCAATTATGATAAGATATTGAAAGAAACTCTTTATGTAAATGAGCTTTTAGGGGTTCCTAAGACAAAAGAATCTACAACTGGATTGCTAAAAGCCAGGAGGATTATCTCTGTAAAATTTGGCAACATACACATATTTGTTGAAGACCCTGTGTCACTTTGATCTGGCAGCTAGGAGGATAGGCTGGAGCCCATTTAACTTGGTTTCAAGGTATATTCCTTAGAAACAATCAGAGGACATGTGTGCCTTTGTCACTGAGGTTGCCTACAAGATGCAGCTTCTGCAGTTGCAGAACCTGGTGCTGAGCCTGTGGGCCATAGTAGTTGCTGTTCTGCTTCAGAACAAGACATCCATGTACTTTGACATTCTGGTGAAAAAGACTTCATGACTGAAAAGCTTAGCCCAGGCCTTTGGCCTGTTTCTCACTTGGCCTAGTAACAAACCTGCTGAAGGAATTATCCAGCCCAGCATTCTTCTGCATTGCAGTATTGCCAGCCTTGCCAATGCCCGGTGGTCCTATGAGTGGACTCTGGAGTTTGGGAGGTGGTCAGTGGCCTCATTGGCCAGCCCATTACTCTTCTCATGTGCTCAGCTCACAGGAACCAGTAGCTCAACATTTTTGTCCATCCATCTTGAGTATCTCTGGCATTGCAGGTGACCCTGGGTTCAGGGAAGAGGATATCCATGGTTGCTTTTACTTTCTACGTGGTGTGTTTTCAGATGAGTTCATCTTCCTTCCAGGAAACCCATTAAAGGACTTTGAAGAAAGTTGTTGCCTGCTTTGTAAAAGAGACAATTCAATTAACAACAAAAGACATCTTAATTACAAAGAAAGGAAATACTGTGTTAGAATTTTTATTAGGACTCTTTAAACCTTTTGAGGAATGTTATCAGGTAATTTGCAAATACCTCTCAAAGGAACAAGAAAACTACTTCATTGAGAAGCAGTACTTGGCTAGAGTAAGAACATTCACAAGTCACCTTCTTGATCAAGGTGCCTCTCAGTATCTTGTATTACCTTCTGAGGTACAGAAAAATGCCTCAGCAGCTTTGGTGAGGCCAGGGTGGTAGAGGATAAAAAGGTAGATAATGACTATATATTTAATGTGAATGAGCCTGCCACAAAAAAATTAGAAGAAATGCTTGGTTGTATGACACCAGTAGGAAAGCCAGCAACTGCAACACTTTAGTAATTGTCAAAAAGTTATGGAAAATGTGGTCATATAATTATTGTCGTCCAAGGACACTCATTACAACAAACAGAGATGTAAAGGAAGAGACCCATCTTTCTTCTCATACTCCCTAAAACTTTGAGGTGGTAAGCCCAGTAGAAGAACAGATGACCAACTTAAGCAATCAGTGTAATCACCTCCACCACAATGGTTAAAAAGACATTTTTTTCCAACTCTGTGTGTGTTTTAAAATAAAGCAGTCTTTGGAAACATATTTTGGGGGAAAAAATCTGCCTACTTTACAAGTTGTGGGAGAAAATGTGGCAGCATACACATATTGACACTTAGGCTCCCCATGCAAACTGTTGTGCCCCACAGAATCCTGGAAGATTATTGGCTACTTTGGAGTAACTAGCATTTCAGTGTTGTTTACTTAAGGCTAAGGCCAAATGCTTGCCACACTAATTTACAGAACAATTAACTTTAACTGTTTGTTTTCTCAAGATTGCAGGCTATTTGTTACAGCCTTTGGCCACCTGCTTCATTAACAATTGGAGATTTTTCTCCTTCAACAGAGAAAGAGTCAAACCAAACTCTGAAAAACTCCTTTTTTCTCTTTTCATTTCTCAGAGCCCAGAACTGCCTGACCACCTCCCCCCCTCCTTTGTTCCACCTCTCTTGGTGTGGTTATAAAACCTTTAGGCCATGTGTAGACTGGGGAAGGTCTTCTCTGTTACAGGAGTCCACCACCTTCCCTGAATGCCAACATTTTTTTAATAAACCTGCTTTTCTTTTCACCAACCTTGTCTCTTGATTTTTGGTTCATGAGGCGACAAGCAGCCAGACCTTAACCAGGTAACACATTCAATAGGTTGGGAGACATGAAATGAGGATTTTCACAGTAAATTGTTTAATGGAACATCTCAGTCCTCCTCTGTGACTGATTTTTCCAGAGCAGTTGTAACTACTAGTTTGGCTTTTGATTTCAGGTTGCAGTCTTGGTAAATACTCATTTTTAGTGGGAGAAAGAAGCCTGCCTGGTAAAAATCGTAGATGTCTACTATGTGAGTCATAGTGCCAGACTGAAGCCAGCCATCAGGCTGACTTGATGTGGAGACACTTGATGTGGAGTGACTAATGCTAGGCCCCTTGTATCCCTCTCGCCTGAGAACATAGTTAGATCAAGAGTTCGATGAATGTCAGGGCCGGCCGAGTGGCTCAGTTGGTTTTGAGCAATAGTAGTTTGATTCCCGGCCCGAGCTGAGCTGCCACTGAGCTGCCAACAGGTGGCAGGATGGCTCAGCTAAAAAAATAATAATAATAAATAAATAAATAATAAATAAAAGAGTTGGGTGAATGTCAAGAATTTTGAATTGCACTTATTGACCCTCCAATGTTGTTTGAGAGGCAATGACTAAGCAGGTCACATGAATGGCATTTCTCAGAGTTGTTCCATTGGTCACTAACTTCTCCTCATAAGCTTTCAATTTCTCTTTTCATCTCCGAAAGCTATAGATAGCATTGCATTTCAGGGGAACCAAGAAGGTTTTAGGATGTTAGAGAACAAGACAAAGAGTGCATGGTGGTAGATAGGGAAAAGAAGAGAGTGTATGATCAAAGAGAGAGCAAAACCTTTCCTTTCAAAATGACCTGGGAGTTCTTACATAAAGAGGTACCAAATAATTTCTTTCTATTTCACTCATCTTAATGACTCATTTCCCTTAAACAGACCCATGAGTGGGTTTTAGGAAACTTGTAAAGTTCTCATTAATTCCTATGAATTCAGAAAAAATTTCAATTTTAATGTTCAGTGTTGTATTCCCCTAATTTTTTTTTTCTGATGAAAACGTCATTTTTCTTTCTTCTCTACCAGAGAATCTTAAAAGGTGCTAAGAGATAAGACTCAGGCCACCTTTGTTAGGTAAAGGACCTAACAGTCACCATGTTGTGTGAACAGCCTCTCAAAAGCTCCTTCCCTGTTTGTGCAGGTTTGGATTTCACTTTTAAACCCCTTTGTTCCTAAATTGTTTTTTTCTCTCCCATGCTTTTGAAAAACAATTAACATAGTCCATTTAAGAGGCTAATGGCAGAAGCAAAGAAACTGCTTGTCCATTTTTCTAATGTCTCTGCTGAGGGGGCCTCATGTGAGGCAATCACATGCCTTGATTGTTGACAGTAATGAACTGGTGAATTCCACTAGAAAGGCCAATCCAGAATTAAAAACATTTTTCAAAAGAGAAATAAATTTTTAAAAAATGTTTGCCTGGTGTTTAATGATAGGGTTTATGTATGTGTGGGTAAATTAGGCTCAAATTTGCAAAACTAAAAATAAGAAAAGAATGTAGCAAATACTACTTCACAGTTCTCCTCATCTTTAAATATAGCACCCATTGTAATGGTCCTGTTTTCATTTTGTTGCACTCACCACAATAAGCTAAGTCAGCAACTTGTATTTATTGTATTTTGCTAATGTGTGCACAGTGTGGCACTGTTCATTTTCTAATAACGACACAATGAGAAGCTTAATTCCCTCTCACCCCCTGCACTGTGCGCAGCATATCCTACATAGAGAGGCAGAATTGGGGGCCACTCTATCTTTCCTTATCAACAACTGACCAATGAAATAATATCTCTTTCCACTGTGGTCATCATTAAGACTGACTAGCTGGGGTTTGTGTTGTTTATTTTTTGTTGTTTTTTTTAAAGATTTTATTAGGGAATTGGGGGAGGGGAACAGTGCTGGGGAATCGCGGAAGGGGAACAGACAAGTTGCTGTCCTTTTTGTTCTTCAGTCTAGTTGTGGAGGACATCGCTTCACTGGCCCATGTTGATGTTATCATTGCACTCTTCCCAGGTGAGGCAGATTGGTCGCCAGCCACTGGATGGCCGCTCATGGCAGCTCTTGGCAGCTCATGCTGGTTGGCGGCTGCCAGCAATTCACGGTAGCTTATGGGAATCCACTGCAGCTCCACTGCAACCTACGCCATCCTCAGCAACTCATGGCAGCCCAGCTTCCGGTCGAGCTGTTGTTCACCATCTTAGCTATAGAGGGTGCAGCATCACTGGCCCTCATGTGGGATCTGAACTGGGGCCCTGCTGCTCAGAGCTGGTGTCCCAAGCTAACTCTTAACCAATGCGCCACTTGGCTGGCCTGATTGGCTATTTTTCAAAGTTAAAAGTTGAATGAGCATCTGTTAAAAGAATTAACAAGATTACTGATTTTATTTTTCAACAGAAAATAGAGGTGTAGATGTTAGAAAGCAAAACACATATCTGGTTTTGGTTTGGAGTATCATTAGGATAGGCTTTTTGTCTTGTGCCCTTTCAACAGATATCTATTACACATCTAATCTTCTGATTGTACACACGTCTCTTCTGTAATTTTGAGGATGCACTGGAATCCCAGTTGTCTAGCCTCTGCTGGTCAAGGGAAATGTGAAAGGATAAGAAAAAATTAATGAAAATAATAGACTTATTATGTATTAAATCATTTTATATATTATAAATATTTCATAATAAGTCCATGGTAAATATTAGAAACTATTGGGTTGTCGGAAAAGTCATGACGCATATTTACAACAAAAAACATAGAAAAAATATGTCATGACTTTTCCAATAACCCAATACTTTGATTAGTTATGGGGAAGATTAAGGAAAGTTTGCAAGAATCAACTGGAAAATATTAAAGTTAACCAGATGTCTGTGCCCCAGAAGGGAACCAAGCTGCCTCTCTCCTCTCATCCCAGGCAGAGAGGTAAAGATGCCTAAAAGTAAGTGGTTGTGTCATTGAGCCACAAGTAGGCATAACCCACTGCTCTCAGCCTCAAAATTCTTTGCCTCAACCTAAGCCTCACTGGCAGGGAAGCCAACTACTCTCCAAATAACTCATTGTCAGAATATGGGGAAAAGCTTTCTTCTTTAAGCCCGAGTTCTCTCATCTGTTAAAAGAACAAGTTCTCCCAGTTGATCTCAAAAGCCCCTTCTAGTTCTAAAACTTGATTATTCTTCTCATCTAGGGACTTGCCCTCTGAAATAACTCATAAAATTATTGTCTTTAATATCCTATGAGAAATAAAGGCCAAGTATTGTTAACCCTCCTTAAGGATGATTAAAGGAAGAAGGAGGAACTAATTTTGTACTTTGCACATAATAACATTAATGAAATAACCAGAAATAGAATAAAAATAACAGATGACTTCAAGTCAATTTGCATTGGGCTTTAGCAGTGTGTGCTATAAAGGGTAAGAATAGGCATCTGTCACCTTGCGGCTGCCGACTCAAATGCTTCCGCACACTGATCCTTTGAAGTCATAAGGAAGTGTCTTGGAATGCTAAGACCCGAGGGAATAATCTCAGTGAAACTTCCTTTTCTGATGGTCTTGGAATGCTGAGTCCATAGGGATCATATGTATGTGTGAAAGCACAACTTGTGTTTGATCACAATGAGTTTCAGTGAAGCAGTTGCCAGACAAATCGAATCAACAAACTGGGTTTAGATATTCAAATTTACTTCTTTGTGGCAGTTGAAAATAAAAGCTTTGCACCCACCAGAATGGGGGGCTCGGTCCACAGAGACTGGAGACCCCTGGCTGCAGAAACTCTACATTTGACTCTTGTATTTCTTAACCCTTCGCTGCCCCTCCTTGATCTCCCCAGCCCTTGTCACATGGGACATGATAGACGTTGGTGTCAGGCAGACAGGAATCTCAATTCCAGTGCCACCTTTATGTGACTCCCTTATTTCCCACCTTGTTTGGGAAGTGGGAGACTCTGCAAAACTCACAGAGGTGTTGCAGGACTGAAATGATTAAGGTATGTAACAAGTGTGATGTTTGGTGTTCAGTAGTCCTTAATAAATCTTTGTTTCTACCATAACCATCCTCTATGCTTTCTGCTTATCTCCATTTTATTAGCCTTTCTAGGGGCCTATCCAGTAAAATCCTTGAACCACAATTGTGTTGTAATAGCCCTTGCACATTATTATATTCTGTTTATATGCCTGACACCATGCTAAATTCTTTACCTGCATTTCCTCTTTTAATACTTAAAAATATCCATGAAGTGGATATTGCCCACATCTTCTAAAACAAAGAAGAAACCTTGGTTTTTAAAGATGTGTAATTCCCCAAGATCACACAACTAGTGGGGCTTAGAATTTGAACAAAGCTCAGTTAAATATTAAAGCCCAATCAGCTACTACTCTACAATTTCTTCTTTCCTATCTTGAGAGGCATAGAATAAGAGATCATCATTCTTTTTCCTGGTATAAAAAATATCATATCAATACTCAGTAAACTGCACTAACAGCATTTGTTTTATCATCTAAAACCAAGAAGGGAGAGTTTAGACAATGGGCTTTAATGAATGAAAAATGTCCAGATAAACTTCTGGTTCTTGACTTTTAGGTGATATTTCCGGGGGTTGCTGTCACTGGACAAAGTACATGCATTTCAAAAATTAATTGCTGCTGTTTTTCCACCTGAGATCACATAGACTAAGAGAAATATACATAAGAGAGAGAGAGAGAGAGAGAGAGAGAGAGAGAGTGAGAGAGAGAGAGGAAGAGAAGTTGCAATATAATTTGTTATGTGAGATACAGACTTTTTGAAAATTGGATGCATACTGAGTTTAATAAATAAATATGTACTTTTTATTATGCTATTATTTTGAATACTACATTCTTACATGTAGCTGTGAAGATGTACAACACACGTGAATTGAAAGGTTTCTTCTGAGATATGCATTATTACCTGAGGATTTTGGAGTAAGTTTCCTTCTGTATCAGGAAAAAAAATTAAACATTTGATTTTTCCTGTGAATGTTCTATGGTACATTAATGGATGGATTTTCTTTACATGAAATTTTTGCTTAATTAGAGGACAAGGGGTTTTATAAAGGTAAACATATCATGGTGTAGCATGATAGCATAAGCTTCCTCATCAGACAGAACTGTGTTCCAAATATAACTCCACCCCCACTAACTGAGTGGTCATACAATTTTATATATATATATATATATATATATATATATATATATATATATATATATATATAGTTAGTACAATTATTCTTAGTGTTGTTGAGACAACTAAATGGGTTTCAGGTTAAACCTGGGGCTTTAAGCACACATTACTACTACTACTCTGCTCTACAACCCTATAAAAATGAGAGCAATAGAGTGAATGCATATAAACCCTAAGGAAAAATAGAATGGGAAAGAAGATGATAGCAGATGAGGGATATCAACATATTTTTTGGAAAATGAAAAGTGGAAGAAAAAGATGCAACTTACCTAGCAGAGAAAGTTAAATTCTGTGCGTTTAAATAAAGAGTGACTAATGAGAAGCAAGTTGACTATGTCATAGAACTTCAGAATGACCCAGGAAATGGAGGCACAGGTGGGGAGTGGACTAAATAGGAAAATTTATTGAGTCTTTATAAGATATATCTGAACCCACAGACCTCCTCCTACCCCACCAACCAGATGACTACCCCGGTCCTCCCCTAGTGTGAAAAGGGAAATATATTCTCTGAAGGAAATGAACATGGGTAGTGCCAAACTCGGAGGCAAAAGTTGTGACAGATGGTAACTGTTAGAGGCACACTGAAGCACGGAGGTTAAATGAAAGTCCACTTACTAAATGGTGATGTAGTATGACTGAGAGACACAGTTAGAAGATATAAAATTTCATTAAAGTTTGGCAAATATGAATAATTGAAAAAAGAATAATATGAGCAGAGGACAAGCTAGCATGAACCCAGATGGAAATGAAGGCTTCTTGAGACTCCTAAGTGTTCTATAAAAGGTGACATGCAACTGCTTTTATCATTTGCCATGCATATGGTAAGGGATGACACAGTTCTCCTAACAAGATTTACCCTTCATATAACCCATTTCCACTTCTGCAAACTGCTTTTTTTTCCAGTTCTGCAAACTGCTTTTTAAGCCCACATGATCACCAGGTATAAGTCAATATTGAAAAGCAACCCCAATATATCCTGAATTTTTACTAGAAGATTGGATGAATTAAAGGTTAATTATCCAGTCACAACATATGTCAGCCTATAATGTCTTTTCTGAAGCTACTTTCCATAAAGCTGCAAGTTTTCCTCTAGATTATTCCACTTAGAAACACAAATGACAAGATCTGGCCATGTAAAGAGATTATAATTAATTTTTAGAGGAAAATTACATGACTCAAAGCTTCAAATAACTTCTACAAATTTTCAAATACAATTATTGAACCCCCTTTCATGACCAATTTTTATGTGTTTATTCTTTTTTTCTTAAAAGATTTTATTGGAGAACTGGGGGAGGGGAACAGTGCTGGGGAATCAGGAAAGGGGAACAGACAAGTTGCTGTCTTTTTGTTCTTCGGTCTAATTGTGGAGGACATCACTTCACTGACCCATGTTGGTATTGTGATCATTGTGCTCTTCCCAGGGAGGCAGATCGGTATTCGGCCATTGGACTGCCACTCATGGTGGCTCATGGCAGCTCACACCAGCTGCTGACTGCTCATGCTGGCTGCCAGCCACTTACGGTAGCTTACAGTAGCCCACTCCAGCCTCACTGCAGCCTACACTGTCACTGGCAACTCACGACAGCCCAGCTCCAGGTTGAGCTGTTGTTCACCTTCTTAGCTGTAAAGGTTGCAGCATCATTGGCAAATGTAAGATCTGAACCAGCGGCCCTGATGCTCAGAGCTCGTGCTCCCAAGCCAACCTTTAACCAATGAGCCACTCAGCCGGCCCTATGTGTTTCACTCTTAAATAACAATGCAAAGTCCAGAATGACTAGTCATAGTAGAAAATAATCATCTAATAAAAAACAGAGACAAAATCCAAACAAACAGAAAGAAAAAAATGATGACAACACAAAGAGCATGAGAAAATTGTGCGTGCATGTTTGTTTGTGTGTGTTCCATACAGAGACTCAATAAAATATAAAGCACCAATAAGGTGTTATAAAAGGAAAAATCAAAGTGACATCAGAAACTTGGCAGTGTGAGGGGTGCTCCTTGAAATCTCCCCTTAATCTGCTGCTCAGGAACTGTCTCTTTAGTTCTCAGGGCTATAGATATTCTGTTCTTTAATCCAAGACTGTTACTTTTTTTGGTCGAGTAGGGGAGACACTAACACTGGGAAGGTGTGGGGGAGATGTCCAGGCTCTGTGGCTTTGTTTATCTGCCTGGCAGTGAGGGCTGTTTTGACGCCACATTGTCGTATTTCTGTATTCAGTCTTTGCCCGAGGCCTCTGCCCCAATCACTGGGTTCAGCCCTATTATATGCTGATCCCTCAAGAAGGACTGTGGGCCACAGAAAGTGCACCTGCAGCCTCAATCCTCCCCCCCAAGCTTGGGACCACAGTGAGCTCCGGGGTGTGTCTTATAGCCCCCATCTCTGCACTTCCCCCTTCTTTCCTACCCTGTTTGCACACTTTCAGATGTTTCTATGCATGGATCTCTCAGACGTCTTTGTGTCTTGTGTAGGGAATCCTTTGTTGAATTATAGTTGTTCAATTTGTTGTAACTTTCATGACCACCACCACCAAAAACAAAAACAAAAACAAACAAACAAATGAAAAAATCAGAATAAGAGTCAATACCACATTCTGCTGGAGAACCAGCAGAAACAACAAACGTTAGAACAAATCTACAGAGCAGCAGACTCAGTGCAGCTAATCAGTCAGAAAGATTACTTTCAAAAGCACCACAAAGCCTTAAGTTAATGGGATAATATCTTCAATGCTCTGAATCTCATTTTACATAAAAAATGTCTTTCAAAAATGAAGGTGAAATAAATATACTTTCAGACGAACAAAAGCTGAAACATTTTATCACTACAAAACCTGACCTACAGGGAGAACTAAAAAATATTTTTCAGGTAGAGGAAAACTTATCCCAGATAGCAAGTTTGAGATACAGAAAAGAATGAAAATGATAAAAGCAGTAAGTCCCCAACTTATGAACATTTGAGTTGCAAACTTTCACAGATACGAACAGACCTCGCATTACAAACATTTGTAGATGCAAACAAATCGCGGAAGTAGCTCACATGTCTGCTCTTGTCAGCTCACTCCATACAATCTCCTATATGCCTGTTGTTGTACTGTACTACCATTTTAAGGTAACTGTAAAAGTAAAAATAGATTATTTACAGTATTTGTGTGTGTGTTTAGTTTTTTTATGCTTTACATTGTATATTTGTGTCAGAGGTGTATAAGACTCACTTTGTCGGACTTACGAATGAAACCAACTTACAAACGTTCTCCCAGAATGAAACTGGCTTGTAAGTCAGGGACTTACTGTATATAGATGAATCAAAACCAAATATTGACTATATATTCTTATTTTCATAAGATTTATTTTGTCAGCAGGATTAAAATTTCGTGACAGGAGAAGATGAAACTTAAGTGTTCTAATTTCCTTACATTGCCTAGGATAAAGGTAAAAGTGCAAAGTATTGTTCAACTCTGAATAGTCAGGATACAGGCTATGATCTCAGAACAACTGCTAAAAGAATCATATGCTAAAAGAGTGCATATCTTTGAAACTGCCAAAAAAGTGAACAAATTTTAAATCAAAAAACAATTTTTTTAAAGAGTGACAAGAGAATATAGAATAAGAAAAATAGAAATTATATAGGTTATAAAGTTATACTTGAATGTAAAAATATTATATTCAATAATAATATTAAAATAATATTGAAATAGCAATATTAATCAAAGTAGATTTTAAGGCAAAAAAATTATGAGGTAGGAAGAGAAGCATCTAAAAATAATAAAATATTTCACTCAACTAGAATGTATAACAATTCTAAACATATATTTATCTAATAACATAACATTATAATATATACAAGAAAAGGTGGGAGAAATATAAATATATCTGAAAAACATAATCAGCAAATTGGTCCTAAAGGACACATATAGAATACTGAATCCAACAACTGCAGAATGAGCATTATTTTCAAGGGCAAATGGACCATTTACAAATATTGATCATATTGAGCCATAAAGCTTTAAGTCATTACAAATTATAAAAGATTAAAAGCATACGGTATCTTTTCTGATCACAAAAAAATTAAGGTAGAAATAAATTTTAAAATATAGTTAGTAAAACATTGTATGTTTTAAAATTAAATGTTTATAAATAATCTAGAAGTAAAAAAATTAGTAACAAATTAAAATCAAATTAAAATTAAAGAGGGCCGGCTGAGTGGCACGTTGGTTAAGAACTGGACGCCAGAGGGCCCCAGTTCAGATCCCAAATATGAGGGCCAATGACACCGCCCTCTACAGCTAAGATGCTGAACAACAGCTTAACCTGGAGCTGGGTTGCCATGAGTCGCCGGCGTTGACGTAGGCTGCAGCCCCTGCTGCAGTGGGTTGCCATGGGCTACCGTGTATAGCCAGCAGCCAGCCCATGAGCGGCCGTCCAGAAGCCGGCGACTGATCTGCCTCGCCTGGGAAGAGAGCAATTATGGTGCCAACTTGGGCCAGTGAAGCAACATCCTTCACAACTAGACTGAAGAACAAAAAAAGACAGCAACTTGTCTGTTCCCCTTCCCCCAATTCCCCAATAAATATTTTTTAAAAAATTAAAATTAAAGAGAAAAGAATAATGAAAATCAGAAAATATTTCAAGCTAAATGTTAACGAAATATTCCATATCAAAAGTTGTGAGGAAAAAGCTGTGCATAAAAGAAAGTTTTTATCTCTAAATGCTAAAAAATAATAAGTAACTACCTCAATAAATTAGAAAAAAACTACAAAATACACAAAAAAAGTGGGAAAAGTGAGTAATAGACAAGAGCAAAAATTAACAATATAGGAAATAAATTTACAAATAGAATGAACAAACTGAAAGTTGGTTTTCCTGCTGGCCGAATGGCACGTTGGTTAAGAGTTGGCTTAGGACGCCAGCTCTGTGCAACAAAGCCCTGGTTTGGATCCCACATTAGGGCCAGTGACGCTGTGCCCTCTACAGCTAAGATGGTGAACAACAGCTCGATCTGAAGCTGGGCTGCCAAAAGTCGCCTGGGATGGTGTAGGCTGCAGCCTCTGCTGCAGTGGGCTGCCATGAACTACCGTGAGTGGCTGGCAGCCAGCGTGAGCAGCCAGCAGCCAGTGTGAGCTGCCATCCAGTGGCCATCCAGCGACTGCCTCACCCAGGAAAAGCACAATGATAATACCAACATGGGCCAGTGAAGCAACGTCCTCCACTACTAGACTGAAGAACAAAAGGACAGCAACTTGTCTGTTCCCCTTCCCTAATTTCCCAACGCTGTTCTCCTCCCCCAATTCCCCAATAAAATCTTTAAAAACAAAAATAAATAAAAGTTAGTTTTCAAGTTGATTTTTATTGAAGACTATTATAGATACAGAAAAGTTCACACACCATCAAGTATATAGTTCAATTAATTTTCAGAGTGAACATTCTTGCAGCAACATCCAGATCAAGAGAGTACTACCAGCACCTTTTGATGTTCCATTATGTTCCCTATTCTTACTACTCCCGCACACACAAAAAAACTACTAGTTTGACCTCTAACTACATAGATTACTTCACCCTATTTGTTGTTTATATTAATGGAGAGCAATTTATTTCTTTCAGATGAATACAATTGACATATCCCCAAGGAAGGTTCATCAAATTAAAAAAGAGAACAAGTACAAAAATAGCCAATGTGAAGAATGAAAAAGGCAACATTACTATAAATAAAGGTATTTAGAGAATATTATTAAAATCTTAAATGTAATGGGAAATTATTTTTTTTAAGTTTCGTCTTGACCCTCATACACTGCTGGTGGGAATGTAAATTGGTACAGCCACTATGAAAACCAGTAAGGAGGTTCCTCAAAATATTAAGAATAGCACTACCCAATGACCCAACAATCACTCTTCTGCATATCTACTCCCCCCCAAATTTAAAACATTTATTCATAAAAATATATGTATTCTTATGTTCACTGCAGCATTATACACAATAGCCAAGACATGGAAACAAACTAAGTGTCCTTTGATAGATGGTTGGATAAAGAAAATGTGGTACATATACGCTCATACAATGGAATATTATTCAGCCATAAGAAAGAATGAAATACTGCCATTTGTGACAACTTGGATGGAACTTGAGAGCATCATACTAAGAGAAATAAGTCAGAGAGAAAATGGCAGGAATCATATAATTTCACTCATATATGGGATATAAAACAGAAAGCAACAAATGTACAAACACATAAACTCATAGACACAGACAACAGAAGAGTGGATGCCAAATAAGAAGGGAAGTTAGGGGAGGATGAAAAGGGTAAAGGGGGTCAAATCTTTGTGATGGAGGGAAACTAGACTTTGGGTGGTGAACACATAATGCAATATACAAATGATGTATTATATAATTGTACAATTGAAACTTGTACAAGTATAATGTTATTAACCAATGTCACCCCAATAAACTTAATAAAGTTCCATCTTAAAAGAGCAGAAACAAAAAGAAATAAAAATCTGAACAATTCTGTAACTATTAACGAAATTGAACATGAAATTTAAAATATTATGACAAATTACAAGGGCCATATGACTTTAAAGGGCATTATTGCAAACATTTATGGATGGGATAATTCCAATCTTACATAAATTCTTTCCAATTCGTTTTATTAGGTAAAGATATTTATGTTACCAAGACTTGATGAGGATAGATGAGAAAGGAAAATTATAAGCTGTCACTTATGTTCATTAATGCAAAAACCCTAAATACAATATTAGCAAGCCAAATTCAGTGAAATATAAAAATGATAATACATGAAAACTAACTTTGGTTTTTCTAAGAATACAAAGATAATTGAACATTCGCCAGGTGAGTGGCGTGTTGTTTAGGAGTTGGCTTCGGACGCTAGCTCTGAGCAGCAAGGCCCCAGTTTGGATCCCACATGAGGGCCAGTGATGCTGCATTCTCTACAGTTAAGATGGTGAACAATAGCTTGACCTGGATCTGGGCTGCCATGAGTTGCTGAAGAAGGTATAGGCTGCAGTGGGGCTGGCCAGCAGCTGGCATGAACTTGAGTGTGCTGCCATGAATCGCCATGAGCAGCTGACCAATGACCGGCGAGTGACTGACTCACCTAAGAGGAGCACAATGATGATATCAACATGGGCCAGTGAAGTGACGTCCTCCACAACTAGACTGAAGAACAAAAAGACAGCAACTTGTCTGTTCCCCTTCCCTGACTCCCCAACGCTGTTCCCCTTCCCTAATTCCCCAATAAAAAATCTTTAAAAAAAGAAAAAAAGATAATTGAACATTAGAAAAATCAATCAATGTAATTTTTCATAGCAAAATAAAGAAAAAATATAATAATCTCAATAAATAATTATGGTAGATTGATTTATTGATCTCAATCCTTTACTTGTCTATAGTAATTAGTATAAATCTACACTTTTGCCTTTGCCACATTGTGGGATTGGCCTTGAGACTTGCTTTGATATTAGTAGATGTGACACAAGAAAAGACTTAAAACGTGCTTGAACAGTGGGCTTGCCCTCCTGTACTTCTGCCATCATCATGCTAAGAATATGTACCCATATATGTAGCTTGCTGTTCCTAGTAGAATGAGAAACATGAGGAACAGACTTGAGCCCAATTCATGCTCTGGAGCTGAGATTATCACAGCCCAGTCTAGATAAGCCATTCAGTTGTCACAAGCCATGGAGTTTTGTTGTAGTTTGTTAAACAGCACTTTGTGCCAGTGGCTGATTAATATAACACACACACACACAAAATTGTAAAATTCAACATTTTGCTATAATAAAAATTCTTAATGCACTAAAGTAGAAGAGAACTCAATTTGGTAAAGAATATCTACAACACCTAGAACTAGTAGTATACTTAATGGTATTGTTTGATACGTAGAAAATCCAAAACCATCTGTAGAAAAAATATTAGAATAAACAGTGAGTTTAGGAAGATGGCTGGATACAGTAATAGCTTTATTCATAAAGCAAACATTTTCTTCAGATTTTTTGTTTTATGAATAAAGTCATTACTGTACTAAATGTAGGTTTTTACTCTTTAGATTTCTTTGAGTTAGTGAAAACAGGTACTAATGTAATTGGTATTTCATAAAAGCAAAGTGGCCAAAAGTGACCTTTAGGAAAGTGGGGTTACTCTCCACTTTTCACTGTTTTGGTTTATGAAAAGTCTAATAGGAATGCTCTGCTTTCCTATAGCTAGAAAAAATAATTGTATTTTCTTACATTAGCAGCCCAGGTTTAAAATAGATAGATAGATATAATAGCAACACCATATACTAACAACATCTTGTAGACAAATGAAAATTTAAAAAGCTTTATTTAAACAATATCAAAATAATTAAGAATTAGTCTCTTTAAATTATTAGCAAGACTTCTAAACAGAAGTTTAGTAACACCTTATTAAGAAAAAATAATAAAACCTAAATAAATAGAGATATAGATTGTGTCCATGAAATGGAAGACTCAATATTGAAAATATGTCACCCAAATTGATACAAGTATATAGACTCAATGCAAACCCAATAAAAATCTCAAGATATTGTTTCTGTGTGTGTATACATGGGTGAAACTTGACAAGCAGATTTCAAAATTGACATGAAATTGCAAATTGAATTTGGGAATACTTGCTCCGCTGAATATCAAGACATAATCAAGTTGTGGTAATTAATGAAGAGTGGAATTGGTGCATGGAAAGAGAAATAGATCTATGTGATAGGAACAAAGGCCCAGAAACAGAAGCATGTATGCATGAACTTGATTTATAATGAAAGTAGCACTAAAACCAGGGAGGGCGGGGGGAAGACAGGTTTCAATTAATGGCTCTGGGATAATTGAATATCCTCATTTTAAAAAAGGAGAAAACTTGCCCTTGCCATCACACCATCTACAATATAAATTCTTGGTGAATTTTAACTTAAATGTAAACAAAAATCTATAAATCACATCATTTGTCATCAGGAAAATAAACATTAAAACCACAATGTTACCATTTCACACTCCTAGGATGGCTAAAATTAGAAAGATAAGTCTAAGAGTTGGTGAGAAGCAACTGGAACTCTCTCACTGCTGGATGGAGTGGGAATTGGGAGACCATATAGGCAAACATTTTGTTATTCTCTACTCAAGTTAACATATGCCAACCCTATGACCTAGAAATTGTGCTCTTAGAAATTATGTTAGGAATAAATATTCATCAACAATCAAAGAATTCATACATTGCAGCATATTTATACAATAGAATGCCATAAAGAATGAATATGAACTTATGTGCAACACAAACATAATGTTTCTAAAAAGGGTCAAAACTAAGCTGTAGTTTTTGGGAATTCATAATGAGATGGTATAACTAAAGAAAGCAAGAAAATGGCTACTGTCAATGTTAGGACAGTAGTTATATTTAAGGGAATTGAATCTGGAGAGAAGTATTATGAGTTGTTGGGGTGGCTAACAATGTTCTATTTCTTACCCACACTAGTGGGTATAGGGGATTTATTTTACAATAATTCATTAAGGTGTATGTTTATTATTTATAAACTTATTTCCAAGTGTTGTTTTATAATTTTTTAGAAAGTTTAAAAAAGGAAAAAAATCACAGAATAAAAACATTTCTTAGAAAATTGAAATGTGATTTCCATAATTTAAAAAAATCAAGGAACACAAAGTCCAGTATATTTCCTGGAAAGACAGAGATAGAAAACAGAAAAGAAATAAGATACAAGATCAACCTTGAAATTGCAGAAATGGTTAGTAGGTCCAAAAACAGAAAAAAGAAAAAGTGAATGAGAACATATTAGCAAAGAAACAATAAAACAGCTTTCCAGAATGGGAGGATGTGGTTTTTAGATTACAAGGGTCCTCACGAAATAGCCCACACCAAGGCTTATTGCTGTGAAATTTCAGAACACAAGAGGTGAGGAGAATATCATAAAGTTTGTTGGAAACAAACCACAAACAACCAAAAAAATGATCTATTATATAAGATCAGGGATAGGAATTATGTTACACTTTACTACAGTAATGCTGAAAGCCTTCAAGTTTCTTAAACATTATTACCAACTTCTAGTTCTATACCACACTATCAATCAAGTGTGAGGGTAGAATAAAGACTTTTAGACGTGTGAGGTCTCAACTTGCTTCTCTGTATTCTTGCTCAGAAAAAAACTGAACTCTATGCTTCCTAAAATGAGTTAGTAAAAAAGGGTAGATCATCTGATGCAGAAGAGAGAGGGTGTAAGGTGGTAGAGTGAGAAAATTTTCAGGAAGAGGATGAAGAAACAGACCATTAGCAATATATCCAGACAAGACAGCTCAGGATGGAACAGGAAGGTGCAAAGTGTCCTGGGAAGGCATCTTTAAAAAAGCCAGGAACTGGTAGATTTCCTGATTGATGATTGGTAAGTGGATTAAGGAATTTTAGAGCTGTTCAGGTGAACTTTGGCAAGATTTAACAATAGTATATAAAGAATTACACAAATGAAAACTCAAGGTAATTGTTAACTCCAGGTAAAACAAACATATGAGAAAGAAAATGAAAACATAGTATATGGCTCCACTGTGAAAGAAAAATAATTACTTATAAATAGATTCAACCAAATATTGTATGAAACTATATTGAGAGATAGAAAGAAAGGAAGTGTGGGGATAGTGGGGAAAAGTTGCAGGGATGGAAGGACTAAATATTAATATTTGATTATTAGAAAGTCAATCAATAACAACTAAGCTTGTAAAGTCAAAGAGTAGGATAAGCAAATTATTTAAACATAAAAGCTGAAGTATAAAACTTCCAAAAGAAAACATAATAGAAAATATTTGCAACTTTGTGATAAGCAAATATTTCTTAGATAGGACATAAAAAGCACAAACTATAAAAGAAAAAAATTGACAAATTAGACTACAGTAGTATTGGCCAAATCCATACTGTTTTCTTTACTGTAGCTTTATAGTAATGCATGACATTAGGTAGTGTAGGTCCTCTAGCTTTGTTCTTTTTCTAGGTCCTTTGCATTTCCATACTCATTTTAGAGTCAGCTTGTTAATCTCAAAAAAAAAAACCTGCTGAGATTTTGACAATTAATCTATTTTACTAAAAATATATCAAAGCTTTTGATAATTAGTAAAAAAAAAAATCTAAGTTCCAGGTCTGAGCTTTGCTATTAACTAGGCCGGTATTATATTTGTGTATTGGAGCTGTGGCTTAGAAGTCAGGATATGATTTGGACCTGGCCCTGCTATTTCCTAGCTGTGTGATATGCATGAGATATGTAACACTATTCCTGAACTGCCTCATCTGTATAAACAAAAAAGTGGGGGCTGATACTGTTGTCGGAGAGTGGGCCCTTCTCGGTGCAAAGTCCAGGTCCTTGGCAACTCCAGCAAAGAATTGAACCAGATACCAGAATAAAGTAGTGAAAAAGTAGTTTACTTAAAAAGATAGTACATTTCAAAGAAGGAGTGGGCCTGAGCAGTAGAGAATGCCTCAAGGGTCCATTATTAGAAGAGAAATTACATTGCAAAGAGTTTGGAGTGGGCCATGCACAAAGGCAAGGCTCAAAAGGCTCAAAGAAAGGAATGAGGTCAAACAAAGAAGGGGCCCAAAGAGAGTGAAGTGGTCCAAAAGGCTGACTTCCCAGAACTTGGAGTCTTGATCTCCTTTTTCTAGCATGGGTTGTTCCTCTCTGGGTGTGTGACCACCTGATTGATATCATCTCTTTAGAAAAAGAGTTTATTAGAAGAAAAGAGAAGTTTTGGGTGGAGAGGGGAAGTCTTTTGTGTGGTGCATTCTGTGGGATATACAGGAATGCAGAGACCCAATGCCTGTCTCTAACTGTGTGCCTTGTCTTCCTCTTGAGAGACATGATCCCCATAAAATCTGTATGGGAACCTGAGGGGCAGGAGGTTTTTTCTTCTGTATCTGCTTCCTGTTGGTCAGGGGCATAGAGATATCCCTACCTATCGGGGTACCCATGAAACTCTCACCCTGCCTGATCTTAGATGAGAGGAAGGAGTCTTGAGATCCGCCTGGAAGACAGTGTTGGCTTCTTTGGTTGTGACTGGCAACTTTGCTGGGGTGCCCTCTGTATCCCCAAGGCCCCTAAATGAGGAAAAATATATTTTAATTAATGAATTTCTTAAAGTGCAGAGCTCAAGCTATTGATGTTGGGGGCCAGCCGAGTGGCGTGTTGGTTAAGAGTTGGCTTGGTACACCAGAGGGCCCCAGTTTGGATCCCACATATGAGGGCCAGTGACACTTCCCTCTACAGCTAAGATGCTTAACAACAGCTCAACCTGGAGCTGAGCTGCTGTGAGTCACCGGCAACGGTGTAGGCTGCAGCCCCTGCTGCAGTGGGTTGCCATGGGCTACACCGTGTGTAGCCAGCAGCCAGCTGTGAGTGGCTGTCCAGAAGCCGGCGACTGATCTGTGTTGCCCGGGAAGAGAGCAATGATGGTGCCAACTTGGGCCAGTGAAGCAACGTCCTCCACAACTAGACTGAAGAACAAAAGGACAGCAATTTGTCTGTTCCCTTTCCCCCAATTCCCCAATAAAAATCTTTCAAAAAAAAAAAACTATTGATGTTGGGTGTCTACAGGTTTAGAAAGAACATTAGCCTTTAATGTTTACAATCAACAAGTATACTGGCCTAAGGAAATGTTAAAACCTATTTACTCTCTGGGATGGGATTCTTCAAGAGTAGGTCCACAATGGCTTGGGGAATGCTGGGAAGTCACAGACTTTTAAGTAGTTATCTAAAGTCAGGGTGGGTGAGAGATATCTGTGATTCAGTCTAAGGCAGTGGGTCTCAACCTTCCTAATACCGTGACCCCTTAATACAGTTCCTCATGTTGTGGTGACCCTCAGCCATAAAATTATTTTCATTGCTACTCTATAACTGCAATTTTGCTACTGCTATGAATCATAATGTAAATATCTGATATGCAAGATGTATTTTCATTGTTACAAATTGAACATAATTAAAGCATAGTGATTAATCACAAAAACAATATGTAATTATATATTGTGAAATATTTATAATTCATGAAGTGTCGTTTTACCTCCAATACTGCTGCTTTCAACACAGCAGCTGTTTTCTACACAGTAGCTGCTCTCTACACATGTGTGACTGGTCTGCATAAGTACATTATGGCAACAACCTTGTCACGTACACCTGTATTTGTGTGGGGTGTATATGATGGGGTTGGCGCAATGATGTCATCACGCTGGGTACTCGTATGTGGGCATATCTGCATGTGGGCAGACCCGCCTGGAGATGGACAGAGGAGCGATGTCTCGGTTCCTAAGACCATCGAATATATGTGTTTTCCGATGGTCTTAGGCAACCCCTGTGAAAGGGTCGTTCGACCCCCAAAGGGGTCGCGACCCAGAGGTTGAGAACAGCTGGTCTAGGGGCAATCTTTAGCCTAGGTTTCAGAAACTGATTAGAAGAGTAATCAAAGCCAGGGGTTAAGGAGCTAAGAAACTAGGGAGGAGACTTAACATTTCTATACTTAACATTTCTATAGGAAAGAACATTTAAAAGTCTTGGGAGGGGGGGCCTACTTGGTTGGCCCACAACAATACCACTAGCAACTTATTCATAGGCACTTGGAAGGTAAAAGAGTTAATGTATAGAAAATATTTAGGTCCGTGTCAGGCAGTGTCCATGTTGCATCTTTTGGTAATACTTTTTAAAAAATAAAGAAGAAAAAAGTCATGTTAGTCATACATCACTACTCAGCCTGCTATCCAATGAAAGGCTGAACATTGAGAGGAAATGCATTGAAGTTGAAAACCTATGACTAATTCAGGAGCAAATGCATTAGAAGGTGTCCTTTGGAGCAGCAGCCCTGTCAGATACTATTAAGGAACTGCACATGGAGGCAGCTTCTTTATAATTCATGGGGATAATTTCATTTTATTTGGGGGGAGAAAGTTTCTTATCAATAGAAAATATGTCTTCATGGGTGAATTGTTAAGAATACTGATTATGTGCTTGACTATTTAATTCTACATATTCTTAGATAAGTCATAAAAGTGTGTAGCTAATCAAAATCTGCTTTCAACATCTTTTTACAGTGTTGTTTTTCAGTAGTTCCAGTCCTGTTAAATGCAGATTCATACAAAGTAAAGTTTATTATAAATTTCTCTTTGATGTCAAAATAACTCTAAGGCCAAAAAAAGAAATCATTGAAGTATCAATGCTTCAGTCACTCTCTCCCCTTAAAATACTTCTAAGTTTGATGCAAGTCAAGTAACATTTATTTTTTTTATTCAATGTTTAATGTTCTTGTAACAAAGTGAAATGGTCCTTTTTCTGACTCTATAGTAATTCCAGCCTGCATTTCTCCCATATGTTAGTTAATTAGAGGAATTCTATTTAAGGATTGAGTAACTTACAAAAGCAGCCCCTGGAATGAAGGTGACTCTCCTGAAGAGGTGGACAAATATGTACAAAATAATGACTGTTTATCAAAGACTTGCACGTGCCTCCGGACAAGACTCAGCTCAGCGGGCTTCAAGGAACCAACCCAGAACAAAGAGATTTATACATTTTGCAGTCTTCCTTTGGTCCCTCTCAGAGGCTAAATGCCTACAATGATAACTAATCTCATGCTCTGCTCCTCCTACCTTCCCTTGACATAAAAGAAGCCAGAATTCAGGGCTCTCTTAAGATGGCCCCCATATTCTCCAGCTGGTGTCTTTTGGATCAATAAGAATTTTCTTACTCCAAATTCTGACATTTTGAATATTGACTTTTGAAGCATCTGACACATGAATCTTGAATCTGTGACATTCTCTTCTTCTTGACTTACAGTAAAGAAAATTTCCAGCTAACACTAGATGAAAATAAGTGGTTTCACTTACAATCAGCTCTTATGTATTTAAAGATATTAAAAAAGAAAAGGAGTTGGGGTTTAGGTTGGGATTTCTTGTCCATAAGTATAACTTAAAGATTCTGTTTAAAAAAATATTTCCCATTTACTACTAAGAGTTACTGAGTGTTAAGTGTATATTTGCTGGAATTCAATCCAGTGCTTACAGCATTTAAGTACATATTCTCACATAACACTAGTTCAGTTCACAACTAGATAGGGCAAATAATGTAAAAATTTTAATGAAAAACAATGAAAAGTATACTTAATCACTGAGATTAGAAAAACTCTAAATGTTAGTTAGATTTTGTACCAATTATGACATAAAGGGACCAGTTTCTTTTCTCAATGTAGGGATTATCCTAGGAAACAAAAAGTAACTTTGAAAAGAAGGTACTTAGGGAAAATACTCAGTCTTCAAAAAATTTATATTTGGGGATACTTCACTGGAGCCCAAATACTCTTGCCTTTTTATTTCCAGAAGAGTATATTTTAGATTTCTCCCTTTTGAAACACATGGAAACCAATGCATGCAACATACAGCCACTGGAAAGTTGAGGTCTCTGAGATTTATTTATATTCTGAGAATTGAAAAGCAGGCATTGAAATAGTCAGAGGGGATTTGGGCTATGGCTTTTTCCTAAGGGCTTGCAGAGATCTGATCTAGAAATGGCCAGAGCAAAGGATCAGTGCATTTATGGGAGAGAATCTCCCAAGGGGATTAAAGTTAGCAGTGTCTCCCTTTCCACCAAAAATGTTAAATGAGTCAAAATTCTGGTGTTACACAAGAGGGCAGATCCAGGAAAGAACAGTGGTTTTAGTAAGAGATTCCCAATGGTAAACATTGAGTTTGGTGTGCCATTCAAGTTCAAAAAGAAATTGGAATGGTTGACCTGAAGGTCAGGAGGATGATTGATCTGAAGATGGAGCCAAAATAGTAAATTAGACCTTAAGTTGGGATGCTTTGATGAGAGGACCAGAGATTCAAGACTCTGATTTGGGATATATTCCATTTTAGGGTAAAGGAGGGGGAAAAGACCCAACCCAGTGCCAGAGACAGACTTCTCCAGGGCTTTTAATTCAACAAATATTTGATTCTCAGTATAAAGATTTATTTACAAAGTAGAAATTTCCTTGATATTCAGTGAAGAGAATCTCTAAAGTCTTATGTTAAGCACTAAGTTTCTTTAGGCATAAAAAAACAAGCAAAAACAAACAAACAAACATTTCACATATACTCCCACTGCATGTGCCCAGTGTCATAAATAATTTAACACTGTTTCATCCAGGCAGTTTTTTCCTCTACCCATTACCACATCCAGCGTTGAGC
Organism: Hipposideros armiger; assembly: GCF_001890085.2. Taxonomy (NCBI): domain Eukaryota; kingdom Metazoa; phylum Chordata; class Mammalia; order Chiroptera; family Hipposideridae; genus Hipposideros; species Hipposideros armiger. The sequence continues at coordinate 248,904 of NW_017731897.1, forward strand.
AGCAATTTCTTAACATGGCAAGATTACTCTCTGTTGCTTTATCCTTCTCACAGTTCTTGAGCATGGAATTAATTTTTAAAATTTAAACAGTTGTGAGCTTTCTGTCTTGATACAGTATTGCATGTTTGAGTTGTAATGATATTGGTTCCTCTTAAGGACATTTTCTGCGTATGATCCAAAATTAGTTCATGCCTCAGCTAACATTACCAGATTCTAATAGAATACCTTTTTAAAAATCTGAAGCACTCAAAGATAATAATGATTTCAAATTCCATCTTTAAGTCTTAGTTATAAAACTGGAAATCATTCAAATCCCTAATATGGTGGTTACACTTTAGACCTTACACTCATATGCCACAGCAGCATACACAAAGGCAAATTTAGGATTTGGGGGTTGAAGCCTATCTTTTGCTCTATTGTACTAGTATTTTTAATCTCCTATATCTAACCACTGGAAGAGACTACTCTCTAAAGGGAGTATGGTAGTGGGCCAAGTGGCCAGAGAGGTGGGTCTGTCAGATTGGGGGCTAGAAGCAAGAAACTGCTACCTGAAATCAGAGAATGGTGCAGTTAGGCAATCCAGGGTCCATAAAAGAAATTTGAGGATCAAACGTTTGGAGGAGTAAAGGTGGAGTGGGATCAAAGATTAAAGCTGATGTTTGAGTTTGGGAAGTAAGAGAATGTAAATAAATGATTAATCAGGAAGATGATCCCTGAGCTACTTTCTGGAATAGTACATTCTGGAAGGCTTGATTCCTCTAGCTGATGTCTTCTCTTAAATCTCCCTATCAGTAGCTTTTTGTTTTTAAAGATTTTTTTATTGGGGAATAGGGGGATGGGGAACAGACAAGTTGCTGTCCTTTTGTTCTTCAGTCTAGTTGTGGAGGACGTTGCTTCACTGGCCCAAGTTGGCACCATCACTGTGCTCTTCCCAGGTGAGGCAGATCAGTCACTGGCTTCTGGACGGCCACTCACCACAGCTGCTGGCCGCTCACGCTGGCTGCTGGCTACACATGGCAGCCCATGGCAACCCACTACAGCAGGGGCTGCAGCCTACGCTGTTGCTGGCAACTCATGGCAGCCCAGCTCCAGGTTGAGCTGTTGTTCAGCATCTTAGCTGTAGAGGGCAGTGTCACTGGCCCTCATATGTGGGATCCGAACCGGGGCCCTCTGGCGTCCCAAGCCAGTTCTTAACCAACACGCCACCCAGCCGGCCCTCAGTATCTTTTTATGGCACAACTAGCAGTACGCTTTATGATCTGTAGGAGGTATCTTTACTTTCTCAAATCCACAGGATCTTTCATCTTGTATCTAAGTAGAATTAATAGAGAGATTTAAAAAAAAACAAAAAACAAAAAACAGACATTTACTGAGTACTTGCTATGCAATAGGCAGCAATTGAACTACATTTACACTTTATTTAATTGTCCACATTTGACAGATGAGGAAACTGAGGCTCATGATCACTAAATTACGAGCAAGTGAAAGGGCCAGGACTCAGCCGCCCCTCACCTCACGGAAGGGTATGCTTGTCACAGCACTATCAGCCCCTGCTGGCTGTGAATGAATAAGAGAGTGACTTCTGTTTGTGGATCCTCTGTTGTTGCTCTTCAAACAGGAGGAGACCCACGAGCCACAGCTAACTCCTGACTGCTCTGAAGTGTACTCTCCAGCTTGTATGTTATTCAGCCCTGGCTTCTTTCTTTGCTTGTTCTCAGAGTCTTGATCAGCTTATGGGCTCTTTAGTATGACCTTTAACTTGGAAGCCACAGCAGGACCAAGGATAGCTCTGCTATGGGTTTTACCCTTCATTGGGAATGTTGGAAAAAACTTGCAGATGGAAGTTATTTTGCTTAAATTAGTTTTATGGAGTAACTTTGACTTTATAGGAACTTACAATTTTCTATTTTAAAGGATCTATGAGATCACTTTACTATCTATTTGCCCATGACAGGTAAAAGTGACTTATGAAATATACCCTGGAGATCTCTAGGGTTAGAGGCCTGCTGTTATTATAAAAAATGTCTTGGGATTTTTTTTAAAAATCTGTATCATTTTAATAAAGGAAGGGGGAAAGGTCAAGTATCTAGAATGCCTTCTCTTTTGGCAGTAAAACCCTGTGGTTTGGGGTAGATTTTATCAAGAAATCTGCTAACCTGGAGACTAACTCCCTGCTTAAATTTCTGACTCCTCTGTCAAAACCTCTAAATGTGAAGCCATTAGCATCATTTATTCCTCTCTAAGAGCCAGGAAGTACACTCCAGATAGTTGTGTTTTGAGCACAAAGGGCCTGTGCAGAAGGTTTTGCAGCATTATTTAGAAACCTTCTGGACTTGTTACTCCAAAAGATAATTTCTCTTTGTGGCCTCTCCTAGGCTTCCATTATTATCTGACACCAAGATCCATCTCTGTTTTAACCTCTCATACATTGTTGTCTTTGAATGTCAGGAAATAAAATGAAAAGTAATGAGTAGTCTTCACCAGAAAGGCTTTGTTTTGATGCCTCCTTCCCTCTTCCTTTATCTCTCTTGTGGGAAAATTAAGGCAATGTGCTTATCTGCTTTTATTATCTTGATTTATAACATTAGGTTACAACATGGAGGCAAAACATATAGGTATAGATTTAAATTGTGTCAATCATGCCCTCTCCATTTCATTCTCTTCGTTTTTTATTTTTTTGCAAGAAATGAAATCCCTTTGATTTCATTTCCTTACTCCTCATAATGATGTGCAGACCTGTTAGTATAGAGAATGCATAGTCTCCCTTGCCTTTAGTTAATACTACATTTTTTCTGCATTAACTACAGCCTACAAACTATACATTTGTGTCATTACATACCTGGTTTGCACACATTCAATTAGATGTACAATATACATCCCATAGTTTATTGAGTTAATTATTACAAGAATTCTGATGAATAGCAATTAGTAGCTTTAGTTTGTCATCCAGAAATGTTCATTTTCCAACATCAATCAGGGAACTAAAAGAATAGCTATTATGCTGATGTATTATGTGACTTCATTCTCTTACATCATTACATTCATTATTATTCACAGTACAAAATGATGACATTCATTCATTCACTCATCCAAACAATTTAATTGAGTGCCTTCTCAGTCCCAGATACCAGTTGAGGCATGAAGGAATGACAGTGAGATAACAGACAGACTCCTTGCTATCAGGTTGCTAACAAACAAGGATCAAGAAGGATAACAGTTCAATGAACAGTCTGTTTTTTAATGCATCCAGGGTAATGCTAGGTTGGGCAAAGGGCATGTGAAGACAGGGAAGGTACTTGAGGCTGCAGCAGTCAGCAAAGGCCTCTCTAGAAGGTGACCAGGAGCATAAACCTGAATGAAGTGGAAGAGCAAGCTTTGCAGCTATGGGGCAGCCTTCCAAGCAGATGGAACATCACATGTTGAGAACCCCAGGATGGAACAAGGTTGGCATGCTGGAGGAACGAAAGGACACAAAATCTGGAGCACAGGCAGTAATGGGGAAAGTGGCAGAGAGTAGGTGGCTGATAGATTTACGTAAGGTCTTGTGAGCCAAAAACAGCAGCCTAAATTTCATTCTGATAAAGCTAGGATGCCATTGGAGGGTTTTAAGCAGAGGGGACATAATCTGACCTTTGTTTTAAAAAGATTGCTCCAGGGCCGGCCGAGTGGCGCGTTGGTTAAGAGCTGGCATGGGACGCCAGAGAGGCCGGTTTAGACCCCACATATGAGGGCCAGTGACACTGCCCTCTACAGCTAAGATGCTGAACAACAGCTCAACCTGGAGCTGGGCTGCCGTGAGTCACTGGCGACGGGGTAGGCTGCAGTCCCTGCTGCAGTGGGTTGCCATGGGCTACCGTGTGTTGTCAGCAGCCAGCGTGAGCGGCCATCTAGAAGCTGGCAACTGATCTGCCTCGCCTGGGAAGAGTGCAATGATGGTGCCAACTTGGGCCAGTGAAGCAACGTCCTCCACAAGTAGACTGAAGAACAAAAGGATAGCAACTTGTTCCCCTTCCCCCAATTCCCCAATAAAAATCTTAAAAAAAAAAAAAGATTGCTCCAACTGTAGTGAGGAGAATAGACTACAGAGGAAACAGTAGAAACCAGGAAACAATTTATGAGTTATCACAATAACCCAGGGAAAAATAATGGGGACTTGGACCAGGATGGGGGGCTGGCAGGAGACAGGCAGCTTAGGTCCATGCTATACTTTGAAGGCAAAGCCAACAGGCTTTCCTGAAAGATTGGATATGCGGTAAGAGAGAGAGGAGGCAGGGATAGCTCCAAAAATTGGGGATATGTAGCTAGATGAATAAAATTGGTGTTTACTAAAAGTGGGAAACCTGAAAGAAGAGAAGATCAGAGAGAGGAAGAAAGAAATCAAGGGTTCAATTTTGGACACATTAACTAAAAGAAGTTTAGTGGAAATGTAGGTGGAGATGAAGTTCAGAGTTGAGATTAGTGTGAAAACGTGAGCCAAGCTTCTTTTGGCATCTGTATGTCATACTAACCTTAAGTTTGAGTCTTTGTTTATGTCTGAAATTTAGTTCCTCTCCTTTTTCTCTTCCCTTATTCCCACATCCTTTTATTTCCCCCCATGTGTTACATTCTGAACTTCCCTGCTCCAAACTCACATACCAAGTGTACGAACTAAAGACGTTCTTTGGAATAAAAAGAATTTCTTCCTCTCTAAAGTATGTTTTGATTACTCCGTCATGTGCCTCATACAGCCTTTAAATTTTGAAAAAAATATGAAAGATTGTTATTGAAAAAAACGTTGCCTGTAGAATAAAGGCTGAACTTGTCAGGTTGGCATTTAAAATTGTGAGTAATCTGACTCTGTCTCATCTCTACGAGGTTCTGTATACCCAACCTCATGTCTCAGATCTCACAGAGGGCACCTCTAGAACTCCAAGCACTGTCTAATCTTCACTCATCGAGAGGAGGCCTTTACTCCCAGACACCCAGGAAGAAAAGGTGGTAGCATCATCGAAAAAAGATAAACATGAAAAGAAGCTCAGTCCTCCAGGGAAAGACCCTTGACTTGGAGGACACAAATTGCTCAGTCCCTGGAGAGATGAGCGCTAGTGTAGGGAAGAGTAATTTTACTACTGCTCAGATTTGGGACACAGTTTGCATATTCTTTTGTGAATATGCAGTATCTTATTCCTGAGAGAAGGGATGCCCTAAGTTACAAAAAAGTCTTTAGATCTCTGGAAATGAGACTTCTCACCTCACAATAATCACTAATAAATACATTGTCATTCTTCTTATAGATTAATCTTGTTTGCAGCATAAAGCTGTGGTTGTGTGTGGTCCCTGGAGCTTGTCTGCCTAGACTTAAGACCTACCCATTTTAGGTCTGTTATATGGAAGAAATGACTTACTTAGCTTTTCTGCATCTCAGTTCCCACACCTTAACCTATTTGAGAGGATTGTGGTGAAGATTAAATGGCTTTATACAAATAATGTACTTAGAACAATGTTGCGCATAGAGTAAGTACTTAGTAAGTGAGTTATTGTTACTACCATCAGTCCACCAGAACTGAGAATCTGATCATCTTTGGGTTATGAAGAAAATGCAATCTAAGGAACTAAGAGGTGCAGGGGAAAACCTGACTTAGAAATTGACTCAGCCATACTGGTGTTCTCGAGTGGTTCTGCCAGTGAAATACCACTTTTCATTTCCTTCCTCTCTTGGACCCTAGCCTAACCCCATCAGTGCAAACCCACCCTATTTCTTTATGTTTTCCCCTGAAAGAAATTTCTTCATTGGTGCATTAGTTATCACTTGTGTAACAAATTGCTCCAAAATTTAGTGACTTAAAACAATAAACATTAATTATCTCACAGCGTACAGAATCTGAGAGCACTTAGCTGGGAGATTATGGCTTAGGGATTTTCCTGCTGGTGCAGTCAAGATGGTGACCAGTGAGCTGAAGGCTTGGCCAGGGCTCCAATATGGCTCACTCACAAGGTTGTTGGCAGGAGGCCTCAGTTCCTCACTACGTAGACCCCTCCAGAGGGCTGCCTCACAACATGGCAGCTGGCTTCCCCCAGAGTGGGGGATTCAGGAGAGCAAAGAAGAAACTTTGATGCCTTTTAGAACTATTTCCAGAAGTCACCTGCTGTTATGTCTGCCACATTCCATTTGTTAGAAGTAAATCTCTAAGCCCCATTCATGCTAAAGAAGAGAAGAAAAGAGCTCCATCTTTTGAGGGGGAGATTGACAAAGAATTGTAGACATTGTAAAATGACCACAATCAGTGACTGAGACTCAGAGTCAGTGAGTTATAATCTTTAGAAAGTGCAGACTTTCCTTCCCTTGTCTTGAAACTTCTTATTGATCTATAGGACCTTGGGCAACCTACCCAGGATATTTATTAAAAACTCTGAGAACCATAAAGTAGTGTTCTGCGGTTGACCCAAATCAGGGCCTATGAAGACCCCTGACCATAGGCATGATGACAGTACTTATTGGGGATGGTAAAGAGGGCCAGCTGAGTCCCTTTGAGCACCTGGTCACCTGATGACTATAAATCTCTCAGCAATGTGTTTAAACCTGACTCTCATAACTCTCAGTATTGAAAGATTTTTTGTTTTTTTCAGTCATGAGACTGAACTCTGTAAGATAAGTTTTTGCATCATTAAAGAGCTGTACTCAGGATTTTTAATTCCCTCATCTCCAGCTGATCTCAAAAGCATGAGGTAAATAAATTGTAAGTAAATGATGGAGCACACCTATCATAGAATCATACACAGAAGTTGTGGAAGGATCCTTACTAGCATGAAAAGATGTTTATTTTATAACATTAGAAGTGAAACAAGCAAGTTATAAAATAATATATAGATGGATCCTTTATTAATTTAAAAAGTTACTATGGATTTATATTTGTATGTAAATCTATATCAACAGATTTCATTTAAAAGTATATACACCAAAATATTAATATGGTTATAATGCAAGGCCTGGTTGGCACCCCCACAGTATAGGCCTCTCCACGTCCTTGGCCTCGCCTTTCCTTGACCTAGCTATAGCTTAACAATAGATCATCCCCCTGTGGCTTGAGCTCAGAATGTCTCCTGTCCCACCCAGTTCCCTGTTTTAGAAATTTACCCTGAAACTTATGATTAATACCCCCATGCTTGCTGATCACAATCTTTATGGCCTAGGTTATATTCTTTCCAGGTTACTGTCATCACTGCTCTTGGGTTGATGACCATGAAGGAGAGCCACATTGCCAGAGGGAAGCCTCCATGCAGACCCCTGGAACCGTCATGTGGCCTCTGGAGGAATGCCCAGATTGTCCCTTAAATATGCCAGGCTGGCCTGAGAATGTTAAGGCAGTTTTTGGGGGTCAAACTCAGTGGTGTCTGGGCTTGGCTCTCACACCGCGGGGCAAGCCTGGAGGAGTCTGGGCTAGATTCCTATACTGGGGGGCTGAACCTGGCCCTCGGGAAGGAAAACTGGGAATCCTAGCCACTATGTTGCCAGCGGTTGGACCCTTCTCAGTGTGATGTCTAGGTTCTTGGTATCTTGAGCAAAGAATTGAATGAGACACAGAGGTAAAGTGGTGAAAGAGAAGTTTATTAGAAGAGACAGTACACTCCAAAGAGTTAAGAGTAGGCCTGAGCACAAAGCACAAAGCGGTTCGAGGGCCCATGATTAGAAGAAAAAGTATACTTCCAAAAATTAGGAGCCGGCCATTCCTCTCCAGGCATGGGACCACTTGATTGACACCTGTGATTGATAAGGGGCTATTACCTCATCCTCTTAGACTATACATGTCCCTTCCCAGAATTGTTAGGTCCTCGTTTGTTAAGAAAGATCTGAGAGACAGAGGTTTTGTTCCGAAGGCTTTATTGAACCAAGCCTGGAATCCGTCTCACTCTGCAAGAGGAGAATGGCCCCAGGCCTTGGCCGGTTGGAGTTTTTATATGCTTTATCTATTTCCGGGAGCTTAAGCAGAAGCAGGCTACGGAAGCAAGAAAAAAGCCGTTATTGCCAACACCTGAAGAAGCCGTTATTGCCAACACCTGAAGAAGCCATTATTGCCCAAAACAAGCAGTTATTGTTGGCCCTGACCGCATCCTGTTTTTGTACCTGGGTTAGGGTTTTTCCATTTAATGTCTGTTAGGTTCCACCTGGCCAGAGCATGACTTCTCCCTCAAACAGGTTTGTACAGAGACTCTCTTTTGTAATGGGGATGGAAAGTCCCTGGTTTGATCCCAGGGACAGAAAAAGACCTAATTTAGTTCCTGGAACCTATGCTGGTTCCTGGTCCTGCTGGGTCCTTACAGAATTCAGTCTGTTATAATGATATTAATAAACTTCTGGGCATATGTATGATATTATAATGATGTTATAATGAGGCTATGTTGAGATAGAGGTCATTGTAAACTCTAGTGCACAGGGCCAGTCTAATTTATTGTCTTTTAGTGTCCTCACAGTGGTTAATGGTTAGGGCAGGTAAGGGAAGAATTCGAGAGGTCTCCAAGTGGTGCTCCCCATAGATTGTGTTGGATGTGCAGGAATGCAGAGACCCAATTACCTGTCTCTAACTGCCTGCCTTGTTTCTCCTGAGAGACATGATCCCCATAAATCTCTGTGGGGAGTTGAGGAACAGGGTCTCTTTTCCTGTATCTGCTTCAAGCTAAGAAGAAAGGCAGCGCTATCCCTACCTAATGGGGATTCTCAAAGCTCTCACCCTAACTGATCTTAACAAGAGGAGTCTCATATTTGACTTGGTTGCAGTGTACTAGAAGCCTTACTGGGACATAATTCATATCCCTAGAGCTCCTAGATGATGAGAGACAGATGTTAGTTAATAAATCAGAGATGCTGGCTCCAGGAACAGGATTTTGAAGTCTATTTATCTGATTCATCCAGGAGTTAGGTCTGGAAAGGCCTGGAGGAGATTTGGGCTACAATGATTACAGTTAACAAGCTTAAGTCACAGGCTTTTAGGAAGCTATCTGAAGCAGGGGTGAGAGACATTCTGTGATTTAGGCTAGGAGCAAACTTTAGTTTAGGATTAAGAAACTGATTTGAGATCTTTTGAGCATTTTGAGCCTTGCATCTGCTCAGGGCCTGCTCCAAACTCTTTGGCGTGTACTTGTTCTCCTAATAATGACTCCCTGGCCCTGGCCCTGGGCCCCCTTGAGCCTTTTGAGCTCCCTTTGCTGGGCCCATTCCAAACTCTTTGGAGTGTCTTTTCTAATAATGGCCCTTGAGTCATTCTTTACTTCTTGGGCCCACTTCTGCTTTTTTGAAATGTATTTTTACTTCCAGTTGTTGCCACACAGCTGTCCAGCCATCTTTCCCCCCGCACTTATCTCTAAACTGACCCTTTTGAGGACACTGCTCATACACCTTGCGTCTCCCTGTTTGGTCCCAAAAGATGGCTGGTTAGCCAATGACGGGTAAGATTCCTTGAGGAAGGAACAACCTAAGACAGGCACAGTCGCAAGGGGGCCATCAGGAGAAATCTCGGGGCTGATGGAGGTGGGCATAGGTCCTTACCCACCCCCAAAGAGACTGGAGGTCTTCTACCTCTGTAGCTACATTCCTTCCCACAATCTGCTTGGGAAGTGACCTGATGATATGATAGTATCTGTCCTAAGCATAATAATCTTATCTCCCTGGGGTAGTATGCTTATGGGTGTGTGAAGGCAGAGTATTTTTCTGATCACCACAGGTGGACTTTTAGTAATAGCAGCTTGCAGGCATGGGTAATCTGGCATGAGCAAGTTCTCAGGAATGAGACTCACAGACTGTGAAGAGAACAATGCTGCTTCTGGGTGTGTGGAGAAATAAAAGCTGCGTGTTTGCCCGATTCAGGGCTTTCAGTCCTGTGAGGCTGAAGACTCTTGGTCCCACTCTCATTTAACTCTTGGCTGCTGTTTCTTTTCTTTTTTAACCCTTCACCACCTCCTCTCATTCTCTCACTGCCCTTGTCATGTGGGATGCGACATCCAATAAACTCCTTTTCTGCAACTTTAACAAAAAAATAAATAAAAAAGAAAGAAACTGATTTGAAAAGTGATTAAGACCAGGGTCTGGGGAGCTAAGAAACTAGGGAATAGGAGACTTAAAATTCCTATAGTGAGGGGACTTAAAATTTTTATAATGAGGGGGCTCTCCCATATCAGGTTGACCTCCAGTTTCAGTTATTTCTGATTGATAAGATTATGAAAGTGTGAAACATGGACTCAGAGCTGCCATCTCAGAGGACCTGCCTTTCATGTCACCGCAAAGCTTTGAAATATATATATATATATATATATATATATATATATATATATATATATATATATATATATTTATATTAGAGAATTGGGGGAGGGAAACAGCGTTGGGGAATCAGGGAAGGGGAACAGACAAGTTGCTGTCCTTTTGTTCTTCAGTCTAGTTGTGGAGGATGTCGCTTCACTGGCCCATGTTGGTATTATCATTGCACTCTTCCTGGGTGAGGCAGATTGGTCACCGACCTCTGGACAGCCACTCTTGGCAGCTCTTGGCAGCTCATGCTGGCTGCCAGCCACTCACACTGGCTGCCAGCCACTCACGGTAGCTTTATGGCAGTCCACTGCATCAGGGGATGCAGCTTACACCGTCACCGGCGGACTCATGGCAGCCCAGCTTCAGGTCGAGCTGTTGTTCACCACCTTAGCTGTAGAAGGCAGTGTCACTGGCCCTCATGTAGGATCCGAACCGGGGCCCTGCTGCTCAGAGCTGGTGTCCCAAGCCAGCTCTTAACCAACGCGCCACTCGGCCGGCCCAAAGCTTTGAAATATTTGAAAAGGATAAAATAACCTTTGAACAGGGCATAAAGCACATTGTATTCCAAACAACTGTTTGTAATGCTGACAGGAAGGCAGATATCTTTTGAGTACTAAAAATTAAAGGACATTAGAATTCACACCACCATGTGTAGCTAAAGAATAACAGCTTATTTGTACCTATAGAAATTTCTTCTTTGGCTTATTAGCACCAATAGAAATTCCTTCCTGCTAGTCATATAGTTATCTCTCTTCCTTTTATCACAAAAAACCCTTGGCTTCACCCCATAATCAGGACACTATTTGGGTTTCTGTCTGAATCAGTGCTTCTCATTTTTTTTTCAATTTTTAAAAATCTCAAATAAATGCTTATTGCATTTCACTTTGGCATTCTATTTTTAGATTAATTAGATTAATCTAAAAATTTAGATTAATAAGAGACTTATGTTTTACTTTTTGCTTATTGTTTTTTCTAATTTTGCCATGAGAAATACATAGTGTTCATTTTATAAATAGTTATTTTTTTCAAAGAAGAAAGTCTATGAATAGCAGAAATAATGTACACTGAAAAATATGGGTACTTAAGTTATTATGTTGATGTCAAATGACAAAACTAAAACAATTTAGTAATAAGTTTGAAGTTCTTTATTCAAGGGAAGACAACCCTTGGACTGGGGGAGTACATGCCTCACAAGCAGTGGAGCACTCTTCCTGGGGGATTTTGAGCAAGAGCAAGTTTTACAGAGAATATATATATATATATATATATATATATATATATATATATATATCCCAGCAGGTAGCCTCACACAGACTAACTTTTATTTTAGAATTCATAACTTTGCTTAGATTAACCTGTAAACCCACTTAGATCACCCTAAATTTTATAAGGTTTGTGTAACCATATCCTGTAATTTGCTAAGAGTTTAACAGAAAGGCTGAGGCTTAACTAGTTAAACCCTCTTCTGTACCTCTGCCACCCCTGACATTGACGATGCCAGAGCTGGTTTTCAGGAACAAGCCCAGGATGTTTTGCAGAACCAGGTTGACCCTGCTGAAACTCCCTGAGGCCCCACAAAGTGGCTTGGAGGGCCCTCTCATGACCTCCTCATGAACTTTTCTTATTATACCTGCATTATAATACTAGTATCTCCTCCCAGGAGTGGAGATTTTCTACCATTTTTGAACAAGCAACATATGTATATGCATGTTTTCTAACTGCACGTGTGCAGTAATGTTCTCACCCATACATACGATGAGGAGGTTCACCTTAATGTTTATGCTTGATTTCCCTGAATAAAAATGAATTTGATACTTTGAGGATACCCTGCTTTAGGAAATGACCCCCAGTGTGTCCATGCTTGCCTGCTCAAAATAAAGTTCCTTCTCATAAAATCATCTCAGAGTTGTCTTATTACTGAAGACTACCGAGTAGTTAGACCTGATTGGGTCCAGTAATAAAAGTTTGAAGACAATGAAGAAGCAGGGTATGATTGGCCAGGAGAATAGGGATTTCCTTAAAATCTTATCAGGTCTTATTTTTTAAGGTAAGGTAAGCTAGCTAAAGCTGAGTCGGAAGATTGTGACTTGTGTATGTTAGGTTTTCTTGACAGTGAGGTATTTTCTGTAATTGTGGGCTGACTTAGGTTTAGATTTGTGACTTGGACCAAGCACTGGCGTGGCCTGCATTTTGTGGGTTAAGATAAATAAATTCACTTTATCATTAGGAATTTAAAATCATTTAAGAACAGTATTAAAAACCTTGTGTGGATCCTGATTTGAGTTATAAAAAATGTGAAATATTGTGATTTATAATAAGAACTATATGAGGTCGGACAATTAAGTTCATGAACTCATCTTAGAAAAAGTGCTACATACCTCATTGCTGAATATCACTACAGTCACCTTCAAAGTACTCCCCTTGGGAAGCTATGCAATGGTACCAGTGCCTAGTCCACCCTTCAAATCAATTTTGGAACTTTTTCTGGAATGGCCATCAGAGCTGTCATTGTATTACCCTTGATGTCCTGGATGCCATCAAAATGTCTTCCTTTCAATAGTTCCTTTATTTGGGGGTAAGGAAAGAAGTCATTGTGGGGCAGATCAAGTGAATAGGTAGGGTGTTCCAATACAGTTATTTGTTTACTGGCTAAAAATTCTCTCACAGGGCCGGCCGAGTGGCGCGTTGGTTAAGAGCTGGCTTGGGACGCCAGCTCTGAGCAGCAGGTCCCCAGTTCGGATCCTACATGGGGCCAGTCACACTGCCCTCTATAGCTAAGATGGTGAAAAACAGCTCAACCTGGAGCTGGGCTGCTGTGAGTCGCCGGCGATGGCGTAGGCTGCAGCCCAATGCAGTGGGCTGCCATAAGCTACCGTGTGTGGCTGGCAGCCAGCGTGAGTGGCTGGCAGCCGGTGTGAGCTGCCAAGAGCTGCAGTGAGTGGCCATCCAGAGGCCAGTGACCGATCTGCCTCACCCGAGAAGAGTGCAATGATAATACCAACATGGGCCAGTGAAGCAACGTCCTCTACAACTAGACTGAAGAACAAAAAAAAACAAAAACAAAAAAAGACAGCAACTTGTCTGTTCCCCTTCCCCTGATTCCCCAGTGCTGTTCCCCTTCCCCAATTCCCCAATAAAATCTTTTTTTAAAAAAAACCTCTCTCATAGACAGTGCCGTGTGAGCTAATGCACTGTTGTGATGAATTGTTGGTGAAAAGTTCAGGTTGTCTAATTTTTTTCATGCAACCTTTTCAGCACTTCCAAATAGTAAACTTAATTAGCTGGTTGTCCAGTTGGTACAAATTTATAATGAATAATTCCTCTGATATCAAAGTTCAGGTCGTCTAAGTTTTTCATATAGCTTTTTCTTCACTTTCAAATAGTAAACTTGGTTAACTGTTTGTCTAGTTGGTACAAATTCATAATAAAGAATCCCTTTGATATCAAAAAAGGTGAGCAACATCATTGCAACATGTAGGCAAACTTAATTGTCAGACTTCATATATTTGGTCTTCTTCCCATTTCTGGCATATTGTTCCTAAAACCATTGGAATTTCCTAAGTGATAAAAATAATAAAGTCATATTAATGAGATGACTTTTGGAAAGCCCATAGGTCACCTAAGAATGGGGGCTGGTGGCCAGGGAAACCAACCATGTGATTAGAATGTGGGAACTTTCAGTCCCATCTCACATCCAACCTCCAGGAAAAGGAAAGGGGCTAATCATCAATGGCCAATGATTTAATCAATCATACCTATGTAATGAAGCCTCCATAAAAAAGGACAGGGCTCAGAGAGCTTCCAGTTGAGGAACACCTGGAGATTTGGGGAGACTGTTGCACTGAGAGAGAGCATGGAAGATTTGTGCCTTGCCCTATGCACCTCTTCCATCCAGTTCTTCCTGAGTTATATCCTTTTATAATAAACTAGTAATCTAGTGAGTAAAGTGGTTTCTTGAGTTCTGTAAGCCACTCTAGCAAATTAATCAAACCCAAGGATGGGGTCACGGGAACCACAACCTATGGCCACTTGGTCAGGTGTACAGGTAGGAAACTGAACTTGGAATCAGCATCTGAAATGAAGGGTGGTCTTGTCAGGTTGAGCCTTTAAGCTGTAAAACCTGATACTATCCCTAAGTAGACAGTGTCAAAATTGGGTTGAATTCTAAAACACCAGCTGGTGTTGCAGAATTGCTTCATGCTGTGGGAGATACCCAGTTCAGAATTGGTGTCAGAATCATTAAACAGTAAAAAGACATTTTTGAGGCAATCTGGGAAATTTGATAATGGACTGGATATTAGATTGGATTTGACAAACTATAGCTTGATGCCTGTTTTTGTAAATAAAGTTTTAGTAGAACACAGCCATAATCTTTCATGAATGTACTGTCTATGGCTACTTTCTCTTCATAACAGCAGAGGCTGAGTAACTACAATAAAAGCCATAGAACTCATAAAGTAAAAAACAGTTACTACCTGGCTCTATATTAAAAAAAATTTTAGGACCAGCCGAGTGGCTCAGTTGGTTAAGAGCTCGCTCAAGAGTTTGAGCTCTGAGCAAAAGTGGTTCGATGCCCAGCCCAAACGGAGCTGCCGCTAAGCTGCTAATAGGTAGCAGGATGGCTCAACTTAAAAAAAAATTTTTTTTTGCTCATCCATGGAAGCTATTTGAAAAATATCCATAACTTTTGGAGATTAAAATTGAATAATCCCTATATGGTTCACTATACATATTTAGGATTTTCTCTAAAATCATCCAGCAAAGGGAAAAAAAAGCAAAAAGGGATAGATGTGTTAAAAATAATATAAATGGAGTTATTTTAAAATGGAATTGGAACTGCCATGCCAGAGGAACTGCCTCACACATCTTGTGCTTCATACCTTAGAAAATTAAAACAGGGCAAACTAATATTTGGGCTGGGCCTAAAACAACATTGTGTCCCAAAGAACTGTTTGCAAGGATATCAAGAAAGCAGATATTATGACTACTGGACTGAAAATAAAATTAACATCACTATGTTATGTAATCTGCACCAATAGAAATGCCTTTCTTCTATTGATGTAATTGTTCCCCTTCCTTTTCTCATGAATACCCATTGCCGTTGTTTCCTAATTGGAACACTGGACTTCTGCCTGAATCAGTGTGTCCCAAATAGATATTATTATTGATCTTAAATAAATGCTTGTTGCCTCTCACTTTGAAAGCCTTTTTTGTTTTTAGGTTAGCAGATGAGAATAAATCTTGATAATTGTTGAAGCTAAATGAAGGCTATATGAAGA
Organism: Hipposideros armiger; assembly: GCF_001890085.2. Lineage (NCBI taxonomy): Eukaryota > Metazoa > Chordata > Mammalia > Chiroptera > Hipposideridae > Hipposideros > Hipposideros armiger. Next base: position 264,462 of record NW_017731897.1, read on the forward strand.
ATCATTATTCTATCCACATTTGTTTGAATTTTTTGTGCAAAGAATACACAACAGTGTTTATTTAGAGTCAATTGTGATATTGTTTGCCAAAATGGCTGCAATTGCTTTCCTCCATGTCTCACAACTGGGGAATAGATAAACATATGTAGTACATCTATACAATGGCATATTATTCAGCAATAAAAAAGAACTACTCAACAACATTGATGAATCTTAAACACATAATGCTAAGTGAAAGAAGCCCAGACTCAAAAGCCTCCCTACTGCATGATTCTGTTTATATGGCATACTGAAAAAGGCAAAACTATAGGGATAGAGAAAAGATCAGTGGTTATCAGGTATTAAGGTTGGAGGAGGGGCTGACTACATAGAAGACATTTTGAGGGCGTAAGGGAACTTTTCAGTGCCCTGACTATGGTGGTGGCATGATTTTACACCCAGTCTTGGTGGTTTTAGTTATTGCCAGTCTGTCACCAGGGATCTGATTAGCTCTGCATCAGGAAAAACATTTAATTTCTGAGAGGCTGACACTGTAACCCTCACCCCCTAATGAGGTGTTGCCCTTGAGTACTTTCGAGCACTTTACTATATTTCTTTTGCTGTAGATTCCTCTCCCCATAAAAACTGCCCATACAAGACTTTCCTCTAATAGCATCTTCTCATCAGAATGCATTACTTCCCTTTGCATTTGCCTGAAAACTTTTGCCTCAGGAATAGAGAGCTTTGTGTGAAGAACCATAGGTTATCACTCAGGAGTCTTCTGAACAGTTCCTGAAAAACTTGGGTCTAGTTCGTAGGGAAAAAGTGACTGAAATAAGCTAAAGGACTCAAGTGAAAGAGCTGTATCTCAGAGGGTGACGCCGGAAAACTAAAAGAAGATCTGTCCTATTTTATAGCTTAACAACAAGAAGTATGATTACCCTGGAATGTGAATGTTGAAGTATAGGAGAAACTATGAATGAACAATGAGGATCATGAGGGCAGAGACCAAAGTGAGGCCACCAGGGGCCCTTCTGGATACAGTAGCCATGATGAGTAGAACCACTGTGGGGTTTGTAGAGCACAGAAAAGCCACAAGAGCACAAAAGGGTGATCTTATTGACACCAAGGAAAATATGCAAGCTGCTCTGGCATCTTGCTATAAGGAAAGAAGAGACAGAGAGCTGAGGGACACTCAAGAATAGCATTCTATGATTGTGAAAATAATCTCTAGTTGTATCCTGCACCACAGAACCAGAAAACATGATCATTTTCCTGGATGTGTATGATGTGATGAATTCTTTCCTGGACACAATTACACTCACTTGCTCAGACTGGGGTCCTCTCAGATTGCAAGCATTCTTATCCTTGCTGTGTAACCAGGGAAGGTGAGGCTTAGATGTCAGCTCTACAGGGAACAAGTCTTTATCACACTCTCTGAGAGAACTCATGTATTCCTCTGCATTTGCTCAGAATCCTCTCACCTTTGCCACCAATGACCCACAATGCAAACCTCTCTCATCATCTAACTTCTAACTTACTGCTCGCTTCTCCCATAATTCTTCATAATTCTGATCTTCTGTACCATCCTTTCCCCATCATCTTCTGGAATTCCTCATTCCATTCTAATAAACCTTTCATTATCATCACCCACTTTCAAGAATATTCTCTCTGTGTCCATGTCTGGGCAGAATCACATTCTCCTCGCTCTGCATTGTTACTTCCTCTTTCTCCACAGATTAACTCTCCCCCCACCTTTGAGGTCTGGTCACTTAGCCTTACCTCAGTGCTACAGACCTCCTGATCACTGTAGGCCCATAACATATGTTCTCTGAACTCTGTGTTGTCTCTGCCATCATTCCTGACTAGCCACCATTCCTTTCACCATACTCTGCATAAAGGATGGCAAACATGTGGCATGACTGCCAAGATGCCCACATCTTGAGATCTTTATGAATTGGTCATATCATTCTTTCCCTTGACCTTGACAGAGCACTGGAACCCTACCCAAGACCATGCAACAGGGGCAAACCTTATCCATATTCCTGCACTAGATGATTACCCAGAACTGCACAATACCTGTAACCTGAAATTCCAGGAAACTATTTTCTCCTTGTTGTTATTAATTGCTCTTCAAATTCATTGAGAACTCCATAACTTCGTCTTTCTCTTTCTAGGACACTTGACATCTTAGTAGCCTTGTCGTTCTGATGTAACTATCCCAATATCCCAAACCCAGGATCAAACTAACCATCCCTTTTATATATTCTTACCTGGTTTTGTTCAGCATAGCTAGGAATGATTTATACAACCATGCTAAACAAAAGCATGGTCTCCAATATCAAATGGTCCTAGTGCCATTTAGAAATCTTTTTACATGCCATATTTCCTTCCTGGCACATTTTAAATGTCCCTTTGTATTTGGAAATATTTTAAAAATTTAAATTTGCATCCCCCCTTTCCTGTTCTCCTTTACAACTAAATCACAAGCCTATGACCTGGGTGTCCCCAGTTAGACTCATCCTTGTAAGTCTTGACTGGAAGTCAGCAATGTAAAGGAACAGTTTCTTTGTGAGGCATCAGTTTGATGGGTGAGGGCAGTAGCAGAAGCATCTAGCTGTTGAAGTTAGCCGTGGCTACAGGGCTGATGAGACAGAAGACCCTTCCTCTATAGGCCAAGGTAGACACATGGGGGGAATGGGAGAATGTTTCCCATATCATATTGCTGTAAGTTCCTTGAGTGCCCATAATTTACCTTTCAAACTTCCACCCTTATATAGTTGGCTAATAGTTGGAGCTTAATACAATTTTAGCATTGATGACTTGCCCAAGATCACTCAATAGGTAGAGGAGCCAAATATTAAATTCATTCTTCTGACTGTAAAGCCACTAATCTTTCCCAGATATAGCTGGCAGAGCTATTTTCTTCTGTGTCTGACTTCCACCATTAAGCCTAGGATAAATAGTGGTGGTTGCTTGCAATAAATTATTCATGCTCTCTGGCCTTCCTGCTTCTGGTCAGCAGGAGACATGGTGGAACAGTTGCAGAGATCATAGTGCATTATATATTTGCTAAAGGGAATGACTCACTATCCTTTTTAAAAGAAACAGCGAAACTGGGTCCCTGTGAGACTCAACTTTGAGGACATGGTGAATAGGCACTGTGGGAAGCCTGACTGGTAAGAAATGACTAGTGGCTTGGAGGCCTTTTGAACACCAGACAAAGTTGCAGGGAAAATATTCAGTGTGAAAGTAAAATCCCTAAAAGACAAAGTCATAACACCTCAAAATGAATACAACTATCTCTTCAGGCATTTTAAAGTGTTTTTACAGTAGTGTTGCTCAAGGCTGCCTACTCATGTCACACTGCAAGACATGCAGCAGGTAGAATGCTGTGTGTTGGCTCCTCCATTTCTTTTCTCATAGTACTGCCCTTCTCAGGCCCCTCACTTGTAAATGGGGTTCTATGACTTGTTCTAGCAAGGCAGTGTGTGGGAAAGTGATCTAACCACTTCAGGCTTGCCACCAAAATCTCCTATAAGATCCTTTAATCCCCTCTCCTCTCTCTCCAAGGCTAGAAGTGAATATTCTGATATCTGGAGCCACAAAATGGAAGGAAACAGGATGCTTTGGTTTGCCACTTGGAGATGAAGCATTCTGGAGAATCACCCCAGAGAGCTGGCTGAATAAACTCTCTTTTAGATTATGACATGCATGAGATATAGCCCTTTTATTGTGATATGTCACAAACACATTATGGATTGTATTAGTGACTGGTATCAATCATCCTGACTAATATACAGCGTGACAACAATTCTCATCTACTGATTAAAAAAACAGTGGGTGATGCATTTAAAATAAAACTTACATTACGGTGATTCAGTTTGGAAAATATTTATTAAGTATTTATACTCCAAGTTCCTTTTTACTTTGGGAAACACATACCTGCCCTGTGCCTCAAATTTTGTTCTATGGCTTATGTCCCACATGACTCTCACTCATCCTTTGAGTCTCAGCTCGTGTCCCATGTGTTCATAAAGCTTTTTTCTAAAGTAGATTCTCCCATCACGTTCTCTCATTACATCTTAGTGTACCTTTCATAGCGCTAGTTACAACTTTTAGTAATACATATTTCTGAGTGTGTATTTTTAATATTCCACTAGATAGTAAATTCTGTGAGACTGGAGACTGTGCACGTTTATGTTTTATTTGTCACTACAGAGCCCTCAGTCATCACAGCACACAGCACATGGAGGGAGATATTAGTTGTATGAATGAATGAACAAATGAATACATGTAAGGTTTGGTATTGGCTTTGAAGATGAATACATGAATTAATATTAATAGTGAGGCTTAGTCATATATCCAGAAAAGGACCAGAAAAATGCAACATAGTATTTTCCAAAAGGAATAGAGTAAGAAGCCAACTTGAAGGCTCTCCCAATGGCAAAAGCTGGAACAATTTTAATAGCAAAATAAATAACATAGTATTGGATTATAATCCAAAATATAAAATAAATATCCATGAGTCTATGCTGACATAAATAAATGTTTGAATAAGTAAATAAGTAGAAAAAAAGGACAAATCTCATATAAAAATAATTCCAAGTAATTTGTGTAGGTACTTCCCCCAAGGGGATACAACCTATCTTCCTACCCCTTGAATGTGGGTATACTTAGTGACTTGCTTCCAAAGAGTAGAATATGGAAAGAAGAACAAAAGTAAATTGACTGTGGAGGAACCTGGCAAAAATTACCTCAGCTAGGAAGGTGATCAAGGTAAACATTATCAGTGATATCTCATATTGAAAAATGTACACTTCATGTGATGTTATTTAATGTGATGTGATTAGAAAGGCATTTCACCTTTGCAATCCTCCTCCCAAAGACCCATAATTCCAGTTTAACCATGAGAAAAACATTGGACAAACCCAGTTTTACTGACATTATAGTCATCAAATGTCATCAGAAAGGAGGAAAGTCTTAGAAACAGTCACAGCAAAGAGGAGACTGTATTAGTCAAGATTCTCTAGAAAACAGTTCTCCCAAAATTCATATATTAAAATCCAAACCCCTAAAACTGATGGTATTAGGAAGTGGGGTTTTAAGGAGATACTACAGTCCTGAGGGTGGAGCCTTCATAAATGGGATTAGAGTTCAGAGATCTTTCACTCCTTCCACCATGTGAGGACACAGCAAGAAGGCACCAGCTATGAACCAGGAAGAGATCTCTCATGAGAACACAACCACACAACCACATAACCATGCTGATGTCTTGATTTCAGACTTCCTAAGACTCTAGAACTGTAAGAAATTAATTTCTGTTTTTTTATGTCACCCAGTCCAGTCTGTGGTACTTTGTTATAGCAACCTAAACAGCCTAAAACACCACTATATATATAGAATTTATTATGTAGAGCCAATGTATATCTCAGTCGAAGTCTAAAGGCTGGCAGACTGCTGTAGAACCAGGAAGAGGTTATATCCCAGTTCAAAGGCCATCAGGCAGGAGAAATTATGTCTTACTTGGAGGAGGGTCAGCTTTTTGGTCCATTCAAGCCTTCAAATGATTGAATGAGGCTCACCCACATTGTGGAGGGCAATCTGCTTTACCTAGTCTAGTAATTTAAAGGTTAATTGCATTCAAAATCACCCTCACAGAAACACCCAGAAGGTTTGCTCCCAGGTTTGAGAAAAACAAACAAACAAACAAACAAACAAACAAAGCCAAAAAAACACCCAGAATAATGTTTCACCATAAAATTAACTGTCACAGAACCTAAGAAGTCATGATAACTAAGTGCAATGTGGTGTCCTAAACAGGATCATGGAATAGAAAAGGACACTAGGCAAAACTAAGAAATTTGAGTAAAGTATAGACTTTAGTAAATAATAGTGTATCAATATTGGTATACTAATTGTGACAAGTGTACGATACTAATGTAAATTGTTAATAACAGAGGAAGCTGGGTGAGAGGTAGATGGGAACACTTTGAACTATCTTTTCAATTTTACCGGAAATTTGAAACTAATTTAAAAAAATGTATTTTTAATATGTGATAGAGTACTTTGTAACTGTTGCTGAATGTTGTCAAGAAAGGCTTTATGGACAAGGTGGCTTTCAAAATATACAATTCAAATGCAGGTGGATACCAGATTGTGGAAACCCTTGAATGTCAGACTGGCAAGTTTTTATGCATAAATTTCTTAATCAGAACTCTAGATATTAGAAATTAGATCAGAGGGAGGGAGAGAGAGAAAGAGAGAGAGTGGGAGAGTGAGAGAGAAGAAAAACCAAACAGAGAAATGATTGCTGGGTCCCAGGAAAGGAAAAATGTAATCCAGTGTGGTGCCAACCTGGGAAAACAAAGAAGCTAGGGAATCTGGGACACACAAAGGAGCAAATTGAATAGTGGCCACCAGGTAGTGCTCTGCTGTGGTCTGAAGTGGTCTCTGGGTATATAGTTTCTGGTGTCTCTTGGGAGGGACTCCCATGCAGGCCCATTTCAGCCTTGCCTGTGATCATAATACCCAAAGCAATCTATAGATTCAATGCAACCTGTATCAAAATATCAATGGTATTTTTCTCAGAATTATATAATAGAACAAATAATCTTAAAATTTACATGGAACCATAAAAGACTCCAAACAGCCCTAGCAATTCTGAGAAAAAAGAACAAAGCTGAAGTTATCATCTTATCTGATATCAAATTATACTACAAGTTCATTATAATCAATACAGCATGTTCTGGTATAAAAACAGATACATAGATCAATGGAACAGAATAGAAAGCCCAGAAATAAATACATGCCTTTATGGTCATTCAATCTCTTTGACAAAGGAAGCAACAATTTACGCTGGAGTAAAGACAGTCTATTCAATCAATTGTACTGGGAAAACTGGACAGACACATGCAAAAAACTGAAACTAAACCATGTTCTTATATCATATACAATAATAAACTCAAAATGGATTAAAGACTTACATGTAAGAGCCAAAACCATAAAACTCCTAGAAGAAAACATAGGAAGTAAACACACAGACATTACCTTTAGTAATATTTTGCTGATATATCCTCTTGGACAAGGGAAATAAAAGAAAAAATAAACAAATGGGATTACATCAAACTTAAAAGTTTTTTTCACAGCAAAGAAAACCATCAACAAAACAAAAAGACATCCTACTGAATGGGAGTAGATATTTGCCAGTGATACATCTGATAAGGGGTTAATATCCAAAATCTATTTTTAAAAAACCTCACACAACTCAATACCAGAAAAACAAACAAGCCAATTTAAAAAATGGGCAGAGAACCTGAATACACATTTCTCCAAAGAGGGCATACAGATGGCCAATACACATGTGAAAAGATGCTCAAGTTCACTAATCATCAGAGAAATGCAAATAAACACCACAATGAGATACCACCTCACTCCTGTCAGAACGACCATCATCAATAAATCAACAAACAACAAGTGCTGGCAAGGATGTGGAGAAAAGGGAACACTTGTGCACTGTTGGTGGGATTGTAAACTGGTGCAGCCACTATGGAAAACAGTATGGATGTTCTGCAAAAAAATAAAAATTGAACTACCTTATGATCCAGCAATTCCACTCCTGGGTTTTTATCCAAAGAAATCCAAAACACTAATTTGAAAAAAAAATGTATGCACCCCTATGTTTACTGCAGCTCTATTCACAATAGAATAGAATAGAATAATAGATTATACTCAAATAGAACAAATTCTAATAAAATAATCTATTAGGTTCTAATAGAATTTAATTCCAAGATATGGAAACAACCGAAATGCCCATCAATAGACGATTGGATAAAGAAATTGTGGTACACTTATACAGTACAGTATTACTCTGCTATATAAAGAATGAAATCTTACTTTTTGCAACAACATGGATGGACCTAGAGGATAGTAAGCTAAGTGAAATAAGTCAGACTGCGAAAGACAAATATCATATGATCTCATTTATATGTGGAAACTAAAGAACAGAATAAATGAACAGACAAAATAGAAACAGACTCAGAGATACAGAGAAGAAACTGATGGTTGCCAGATTAAAGGTGGGTTTAGGGTCTGGGTGAGAAAGGTGAAAAGATTAGAAAGTGCAAGTTAGTAGTCACAAAATAGTCACAGGGATGTGAACTAAAGTAGGGGGAATATTCAATAATGTTGTAAAATCTATGTATGGTGTCAGATGGGTACTAGACTTATCAGGGGGTTACTTCTTAAATTATATAAATGCCTAACCACTGCACTCTACACCTGAAACTAATATAAAATAATATTGAATGAATATATATATATATATATATATATATATATATATATATATTCATGGTATATAAAGTATAGCATAGGGAATATAGTCAAAGGTATTGTAATAGCTATGTACTAGTGTCAGATGGGTCATAGACTTGTTGGGGTTATCATTTTGTGATGTGCGCAAATGTCTAATCATTATCTTGTTTCATACACTTGAAACTAAAAAATAAAATAAAATAAAATAAGAGTTAACCTATAAGAAAAAAAAATTGACCCTCTTAAAAAAAAAAAAAAGACTTGTCACTATTATTGATAAGTAGAGCACCAGCTCCATATTCTGAAAATTGGCCAGTAAAGTGAAGGAATTTCCATATATATCTTCCTTTTCCTATTAGACCAATTTACTCTCACTGATTAGGCAAAGTTTGTTTGTTTACAGGATAATAGCAATTAGTAAAAATGAGTGAATAATAGCATTAGAAACCCATAATTTTGTAAATCCTAATGAAATAATTGATTCAGGCAAAAATCACCAACAGATGAAACCTTTAGATAAAAAGTTAATGGGGAACTTGACAATGGATGGTTCAGACAATCACCACTTGAACCCACTGATCAGACTTCATATCACTGAGAATAGGTCAATAGCACATTATGTGCCTTCTGATGTAATGTGTTAAGGAGGACACAGAACCACTTATGTATTTATTGTGCCCAATACAATTAATCTGCATCTACTCAAGCTTTAGAATTAACTTTCTGCTTACATCGAGGAAGACAGAGGAACAAGCTAAATAACACCATAAGGGAGTAAACACAAAAGTTCAAAATGTGAGATGTTCCACAGAACAACCGGTCAACAAACCAAGTCATGAGGAAGATGGAGCTGAGAGCCACTTGAGATTAGCAACATAGAAGAAACTTAATGATCAGATTTATTGTGTGGGTTTGTTTGCTTCCTATTTCAAACACCCAAATATAAAAGTTTTGCTTTTGTTTTTGTTTTTTAATTAAGATTTTATTGGGGAATTAGGGAAGAGGAACAGCCAAGTTGCTGTCATTCAATCCTAGCTAGGTCGGCTCCAAGTCCAGTCGACTTCCAGCCACCCATGGTGCAGCTCAGGGCAGATCAGCTCAAGGTGCTGTGTTCAATCTTAGTTTTGGGTGGGCTTGCAGGTGGGCGTAGCCTACCATCCCATGTGGGAGTCGAACTGGCAACCTTGTTGTTAGGAGCATGTGCTCTCACCAGCTGAGCCATCCTGCTACCTGTTGGCAGCTCAGCGGCAGCTCAGCTTGGACACAACTCACTGGCCCATGTGGGAATCGAACTGGTGACCCTCTTGCTCAGAGCTTGCGCTCTTAACCAACTGAGCCACTTGGACGGCCCCCTAAAAGATATTTTTAAGACAAGAGAAATTTTCATTTGGATTTGGTGTTTGAGGACAGTAAGGAATTGTATGTTGTGTTAGGTGTGATGATAGCATTTTGGCTATTGTACACATATTTGTAAGGGTAAAATAATAAAATGTGATTTGCTTGAAATATTTTGAGAAAAAAAGGAAATGAAAAAGGAAAGATGAAATAAGTATAGCAAAATATTTATACTTGGCATATGGGAGCATTATTATTATACTTTTTGTTTTTACTTTTATGTATGTTTGAAAAACTTTTCCAAAATATAAATAGTAGTCCCCTAGATATCCATATGAAAAACAGCATATTATCACAAGAAATTTTTAAATATTCACATACAAGGAGAAAACTTCAGAAACTTAATTGTCATGGAAAGCTTTAACACATTACTCCTAATCTATGACAACAGATAAAAAATATAATTAGGGGCCGGCCGAGTGGCGCGATGGTTAAGAACTGGTTTGGGACGCCAGAGGGCCCCGGTTTGAATCCCATATATGAGGGCCAGTGATGCTGCCCTCCATAGCTAAGATTCTGAACAACAGCTCAACCTGGAGCTGGGCTGCCGTGGGTCGCCGGCGACGGCGTAGGCTGCAGCCCCTGTGGTAGTAGGTTGCCATGGGCTACCGTATGTAGCCAGCAGCCAGCATGAGCAGCCAGCAGCTGCAGTGAGTGGCCATCCAGAAGCCAGCGACTGATCTGCCTCGCCCGGGAAGAGCGCAATGATGGTGCCAGCTTGGGCCAGTGAAGTGACGTCCTCCACAACTAGACTGAAGAGCAAAACGACAGCAACTTGTCTGTTCCCCTTCCCCCAATTCCCCAGCACTGTTCCCATTCCTCCAATTCCCCAATAAAAATCTTAAAAAAAAATTAGATTGGCTAATGTTATTATGGTTTGGATTACTGGATATTTATGAAATAATAAAGGCAAGACTGATCAATAAATTGGACAAACTTAAGAGGGTAAAATTTATAAATACATACAGAAATGTCTTTGTTGGAAGAAAGCATAATAAAATAGAAACATCTGCAAAATGTATTCAGTGTTGATGATGTCACAGTGAAATGCATTTTCACATATAAGTGTGGGGAGTTGTAAATTAAGTTAATCATTCAGTTAACTAATATTTTCTTATGTATAAAATAGAGAAAAGAATACAATATTTTGACAGTCTAGACATTTTGAAGACGGTTGATAGTGTTCAGAGTGAACTCCATTAACTCCATTTAACTCCTTGTTCAATTTTCTGTGAAACAGTGTTGTCAAAAGGCCTTTCTGAGATGATGAAAATATTCTGCATCTGTACTATTCAACATGGGACAGGGTAGGAGAACAGCTGCGTGAACATTACACAGCCGATGGACAGGAGAACGTTCCCGTAGAAACATTTACTATTTGGAAACTGGTTAGAGATAGTCTCGATACCAAACCAGAGGTCTCGCACCTCCCCAAAGCACAAACTCCAACTATAGCAGAAAAGTTAAGAGTCATTCTTGAGGAACATGAAAATTCACTGCTCCAGGGCAATGAGAAGAAAAATAGCAAAGGGCTTTGGGATGAACCCTTGCCATCTCAGTACTCTCAGGAGCTGGCAAGGGAAGAACAACAGTATAATCGTGGAAGGCAGGACTCCTTTGATGAGAATGAGGAGGAGGGTCCTAATGCACCCATGGGTGTGGCACCAGCTCTTGCCGCTTTGGCCAGTCATCAGCCTAGATCCAGGCAGGAACTTGTGCCTCGGAGGGCCCCTCCCCCACATCCACCACCTTCTCGGCAACTGCCCAAAGACACATCAGGCTTAAAGGGCATGCTCCCAGAGTCTAGCCTCACCCGGGGGATCCGACAGGCCATAGAGAGGGGCGAGGATGTAGAGGGTTTCCAAAAGTTTTGCTTCCCTATAGTCGAACATCCTGATCCCAATAATGCAGGACATGTACTAGGGAACATACACCTCTTCCTTTTAAGACACTCAAAGAGTTGAAAACAGCGGTCTTCCAGTATGGGCCAACTGCACCTTTTACGCTGGCTTTGCTTGAGACTATCTCCAATGCTCAGCTTACACTTTATGATTGGCAAATGTTAAGTAAGGCATCCTTAAGTGGAGGAGATTATTTACTGTGGAAGTCTGAGTTTGCAGACCAATGTCAGAAATAAGCAGAACACAATGCTGCTCATCAGAGCCCTATCACGGCTGACATGCTCAAGGGTGAAGGGCTTTTTAGTAACTCGAAAGATCAAGTAGCTTATCCCTTACAGGCTTACCAATGAATCAGTCTCTGTGGTACCAAAGCTTGGAAATCTTTCCCCAAGACTGGGGTCAAGACTGAGGAATTGTCTAGTATTTGACAGGGACCAGATGAACCATATCAGGATTGTGTCTCTAGACTCCTACAGGCCATAAATCGGCTTGTCAGTGATGCAGGGGCTGGACAGATTCTTGCAAAACAATTAGCTTTTGAAAATGCAAATTCCACCTGCAAGGCTATACTTCAATCACATAAAAAGAAGGGAGACTTGTCAGATTTTATTCTCCTATGTGCTGATGTAGGGCCATCTTATATCCAAGGCAATGCCCTTGCCATGGCATTGCAGAAGGTTGTAGACCTACCATCTTCTCAGGCAAGGCTCCATCAAAAGAGAGAAAGAAACCGCATTGAGGGCAATTGCTATTCTTGTGGGCAAATGGGTCACTTTGCTAAGGAATGTCCTAAAGCTCCCTGGGGAAGGCCTCCAGCAGCTGGACATCCCAGCCTGCCAGGTCATGTCCCTGGGATATGCTCTAGATGCAAGCGTGGGAAACATTGGGCTAATGAATGTAGGTCTCAATTTGATATCCATGGACAGCCCATTATGGGAAACTCCATGCAGGGCCAGCCCCGGCCCCACCAAATAATGAGGGCACTGACAGCCTATCCAGTGGTCATAAACAGCCAGCATGGCGCACCATACAACAATTACACCGCACCACCCCTGGGAGCGCAGGACTGGACCTCAGTCCCTCCACCAGGGTCATATTAACCCCAGATATGGGTCCTCAGGCCATCCCCACTGGAGTTTATGGCCTATTACCACCTAACACGATGGGGCTTCTTCTCGGCCGGAGTAGTTGGACCATGAAAGGGCTTCAGGTCTATCCTGGAGTCATAGACTCTGACTTTACTGGGGAAATTAAAATCATGGATGACACATCACAAAATATTATTCAGGTACTCCCCACAGACAGAATAGCTCAAATAGTAGTCATTCCCACTGTAGCTGCAGGAGGAACTACCTCTCAGCAGGCATGAGGTTCCCAGAGTTTTGGGTCCTCTGATGTATTTTGGGTCCAACGGGTTGGACAGGAGCGTCCCACCCTTAATTTAATCATAGAAGGAAAATCCTTCCAGGGTCTCATTGACACAGGAGCAGAAGTGTCTGTAATTTCCCAATAACATTGGCCATCATCTTGGCCAACACGGGAGGCTTTAACCAACATCCAAGGCATAGGCATGGCAAAAGGACCTTTACAGAGTTCTAAAGTACTCACCTGGAAAGATTCAGAGGGGCACTCTGGAACTTTCTCTCCATATGTCCTTGAGGGTCTCCCAGTCAATCTCTGGGGACAGGACATCTTAAGCCAAATGTCAGTTATGCTTTACAGCCCTAGTACTTCAGTTACCAATATCATGTTTAATCAGGGATATGTCCCAGGCCAGGGACTAGGAGCCCCGGGACAGGGCAGGGTTGAGCCTGTACAACATACACCCAATAATAACAGATCTGGACTAGGGTATCAGGATTTACCCTAGGGGCCTTGGTAGTTCCTGCAACCCACTCCAATTTAATTAAGATTAAATGGCTTACAGACACACCAGTATGGGTTGACCAATGGCCCCTTACTCAGGAAAAACTCCAAGTAGCCACAAAATTAGTCCAAGAACAACTTTCTGCTGGACACATAGAGCCATCTACCAGCCCATGGAATACTCCCATATTTGTCATAGAGAAAAAATCAGGAAAATGGAGGCTATTACAGGACCTCTGAGCAGTTAATGCTGTAATGGAGGTCATGGGGAGCCTACAGCCTGGGCTTCCCTCACCTAATGCCATCCTGGTAGATCATCATTTAATTATAATAGATTTGAAGGACTGTTTTTTTACTATTCCCCTTCATCAAGAGGACAAAAAATATTTTGCATTTAGCCTTCCCTCAATAAATTTTAAGGAACCAATGCAACGTTTTCAGTGGAGAGTTCTTCCTCAGGGCATGACAAATAGTCCAACAAATTGCCAAGCTTTTGTCAGCCAGGTCATCATGCCTATCTGTCAACTGTATCCTCAGGCTTATATTATCCATTATATGGATGATATTCTTGTCTCCCATTCCAATAAAGAGAGTCTCCGCCAGATATTTGGAAAACTTAGACAGCCTTGCTAGAGCTTGGTTATGTATTGCCCCAGAAAAGATTCAGGAAAGTTCTCCATTTTCCTATTTATGGACTCTAATTACTCATAGAGAAGTTAGACCACAAAAAATACAAATCAGGACTAGTCATCTTAAAACTCTTAATGATTTTCAGAAACTCCTAGGAGATATTAATTGGGTAAGGCCATTTCTAAAAATAACTACTGGAGACTTGTAGCCTTTGTTCAATATTCTCCAGGGGGATTCCAGTTCAACGTCCCCCCGGACACTTACCCCTGAGGCAAAAGTTGCTCTTACCAGAGTACAACAAGCTTTACAACAGGCACAGGTCACTAGGGTAGACCATTCACAGACAGTTTCTCTCATCATCTGTAATACTAACCCTACCCCCACGAGTATCATTTGGCAACCTACTGGTCCTTTGGAATGGCTAAACTTAAACAGCACTCCTCCTAAACATCTTCAGCCATACTATGAGTTAGTAACATCCCTCATCATTAAGGGATGACGATGCTGTCTCCAATTACTAGGAAAAGAGCCTCAGACTATCATTGTACCTTACAACAACAGTCAGCAGTCCTGGCTATACGCCAACTCCACAGAATGGCAAATAGCCTTAGTCAATTTTCCTGGTCAGCGTGAATGTCATTATCCAGCTGATAAACTCATACAATTTGCAAAATCTGCTTCTTTTATTTTCCCTTCAATATTAAAGAGCCAACCCATTTCAGGTGCTGTCACAGTATTTACTGATGGCTCCAGCAACGGCACAGCAGGTATCCATACTCCTAACCAGACATTAATTAAACAAACAGGCCACAAGTCGGCCCAGAGGGTAGAACTAGCTGCCATCACCTGGGCTTTACAAGAGTTTTCTCATCAACCTTTAAACCTCTATATGGACAGCCATTATATATTCAGTATCTGCAAGACCATGGAAACAGCTTACATTAGCTCTGCCACTACAGAAGAGCTCTTTCATATGTTTCATCAATTAAAAAAGCCACTTTAGTTAGAAACAACCCCTCTTTGTAGGTCATATCAGAGCTCACTCTGATCTTCCAGGTCCTCTGTCTGCAGGCAATGCTGCAGCAGATGCAGTCACACAGTTACCGGTTTCCACAGTTCAAGCTTTCCTTGCTAGATCCAATACAAAGGGCCACACAGTCACATAATCTCCATCATCAAAATGCACGCTCATTCAGACACCAGTTCAAGATCACTCGAGAACAGGCGAGAAAGATAGTCAAGCAATGTGGTGGCTGTACTAGCCTGCTTTCTGATCCACATTTAGGAGTAAATCCCCGAGGTTTACTTCCAAATCATATTTGGCAGATGGATGTCACCCACATCCCTAGTTTCAGAAATACTCCTATGTCCATACCATTATTGACACCAGGTCAGGTTTTCTGTTTGCCACCGCATGGACCAGAGAAGCTACAAAACATATCATCAGTCATTGCTTCCAAGCATTTGCCACAATGGGCATTCCAAAGATCATTAAAACTGACAACGGTACTGGCTATACTAGCAAAACTTTTCAAAATTTTTGTCACACATTTCAGATTCATCACCTCACAGGTATTCCTTATAACCCACAAGGTCAAGGCATTATTGAAAGTGCCCATCGATCCCTCAAAAATCAATTAATTAAACAAAAAGGGGGAGACTACGAACACTCAGTACATGGGCACTCAGTACACAACCAATTAAACCATGCACTGTTCACTTTAAATTTTTTGCAAACGGATGATCAAGGCCAATCCACAGTGGACCGTTTTTGGACTCCTGGTCCTTCTGCAGAGGCCCTTGTCTGCTGGAAGGACCCCTTAATAGGTGCTTGGCAAGGACCGGATCCAGTCCTCGTATGGGGAAGAGGGCATGTTTATGTTTTCCCTAGGGATGCTGATAGTCCTCATTGGCTTCCAGAGCATCTTGTCAAGCAACATCATGGGGACAGAACCAAAAAACCAACAGTCAAAGAAGGCAAGGAAAAGCCCAGCCCAGACTTGGGATCAGGTTAAACTTAACAAAGTTCTGATTACAATACTGGTAACTTTGTCTTGGCAGGTAAGTTTGACACAAGGGGACACATACTGGACATACTATCCTAATCCGCCAATACTCGTTCCCACAACCTGGAACAAAAAAATCACTTAAAATTTGGGTCAACGCATCATATCCTTTAGAAGGAAAAGAACAGGACATCCAGCCTCAACAGGCTGTTTTTAATTATACTGGCCTAGCCCAAGACCCTCCACTTTGTGCATCTCACACATCCACGCCTGGATGTCTCCTTATAGGCTGGACCCTAAGGACAAGTGGCAGACAAAACTCATTGCTTTATCGATACCCTTCTGTTCTCTCAATGATAGGGCCAATCAAAAGTAGGGTCACCTCTGTAAGTCTTAGAGATCGCTCACCCATTCTCTCTTGTCCCAATGATCTTTCTGCAACAGACATGAAAAAGATTCAATGGATAGAATGTACTTCTTCATTATCATAGAAACTTCAGATACAAAATTCTACCTTGTCTATATATGATTGGTCCTTCATAGTTCCAAATTCAGGAATATCATCTTCTAAACCAAAAAAGTTTGTTGTCCCTATCTTTACCACAGACTCCAATGTCATACAAAAGGACATTTGGAGATTGTGGGCAGCTTCAGACTATATAAAACACTCTAATTATGACTTTGCCCATTTCCAATAAGTTACCACATTATATGCCATCACGGCCTGTGTACAGGCCCCAGAAGTATTATTGGTTGGAAACTTTCAAATTAGCATAGCTCAATCTATCTATAACATTTCTTGTCAAAATTGCTATCTCACCAATTGTATTGATCCCCAAGACAAAGGGCGAAGTATTCTAGTTCCTCGCCAACCTCCATATGTTGTACTTCCCACTACTATCGGAGGGCCTTGGTATGATGATCTAAGATTACAAACCCTCCAAAACACAAACAAAGGTTTAGGTAAAGGACGCGGGCTGCTGGTCTTGTCATAGCCAGTCTTGCTGCAGTTATTTCTCTTATAGCTACTGCAATTACAGCCACTGTATCCCTATCTAACTCTATCAAAACAGCGGATTATGTTAAACAGCTTGCAACAAATGCCACTGTAGCTTTTTGCAGTCAAGAAGACATAGATGTTAAGCTTGAGTTAAGAGTTAATGCTTTAGAAGAAGCTGTTGTACAAATAGGAAAAGAGGTTGAGGCCATATGCCTCCTACTCACTCTCAGATGTCATGCAAGATACCGGAGGGTGTGTGTAACCCGTTATCTGTTCAATAACACAGATTGGGATTGGAAAAACATTAGCAATCACCTCCAGGGTATTTGGAATAGTTCGGATTTCAGCCTTGATCTAGACCAACGCCATAAAATAATTCTTGCCATGCAAACAGTGAGCTAAATATTATTGATCCATCAGATTTGGCTGATGAACTTATTACTACCTTAAAAAAATTTAAACCAGGGCTGGCCGAGTGGTGCAATGGTTAAGAACTGGCTTGGGATGCCAGAGGGCCCTGGTTCGGATCCCACAAAAGAGGGCCAGTGATACTGCCCTCTACAGCTAAGATGCTGAACAACAGCTCAACTTGGAGCTGGGCTGCCATGAGTCGCCGGCGACGGCGTAGGCTGCAGCCCCTGTGGCAGT
>NW_017731897.1:282297-290162 GCF_001890085.2 Hipposideros armiger
CGACTGATCTGCCTCACACGGGAAGAGCGCAATGATGGTGCCAACTTGGGCCAGTGAAGCAACGTCCTCCACAACTAGACTGAAGAACAAAACGACAGTAACTTGTCTGTTCCCCTTTCCCCAATTCCCCAGCACTGTTCCCATCCCCCCAATTCCCCAATAAAAATCTTAAAAAAAAAAATTTAAACCAGCCACCATCGTTCAGACTATTACCTCGACTCTGTCAAGAATTGTAGTATTTTTATTAGTAGTATTATTGTTAGTCTCAGTCCGCAAGGCAATTATAAAAGCCCTTCTTCGGGCCCATGGAACAAATGTTCATTGCCAACGTTTATATAGAAATACATAGTGGTAACCCAAAAATATAAGTCAAAAGAACTCCTCATAAATTTTCTTTCTCAAACTCATTGCTTTTCTGCATGTACACACTTTCAAGCCAATAACTCACTTCTGTGTCTTGCTCCATAACCCATTTTTAAGCTATCCTTCCTAACCCTAAAGGGGTAGAGGCTGTGTTTATGTTTCCAAGAGTTGCAACAGTCCAACACAAGAACCAGAGGGACCAGACGGATGGTATCCAGGAGACCACCCATCAGTTCAAGCGCCTGCAACTGAACGGACACCAAAAGACCCGTTGTGCTAGGCAGATGAGAAAAGCTGCTCTTCCAACCTGGGATCACATAATAACCTTAACAACAAAGGCTATGGAGATACTGCAGTCCCAAAACCAGCCACGGACCTCTCACTATATGTTTCTGGCCATGTTAGCCATTGTCCATCACCAGTCAACTAAACGCTCCAAAAAGAAGTCTCCCTAATATTTACAAATATCAACTGCGGGAGACTAAGAGATGCATCCGAAGTGAAGGAGAGGTTGATGGTACGGCTCCCACTCTTGAGAGGTTGATGGCATGCCTCCCTCTATAAGGAGAGGTAGATGCTATGGAGCCCTCTCTGGTTGCATCCTTGGTCAACATCAGCACCGCAGCCACCACAGAGGAAGGCAGTCTCTGTCACCCGTAGATAATAAAATATATATTGGGCCTTCTACTAAATTTAAGGTTCTTTAAAACAAATTAAAAAGGGGGAGATGTTGGGAGCCATCTCAGAGTACTGAGACCCTAGGTTGACTGTAGGTGGAGAATGACAGGTAGTTAAAGACCCCCAAGTCCTGTGTGCTAGAAAAATACTGTAAAGCTGCTTGTTATCTGAACAGCAAAAAAGGGAACTGCTAAAATCAGTAACCCAACAATGCCTAGCTCATCTCCTGTGCCTTAGAAAAGCAGAAGCTCCTAAACCAAAACCACCAGACCCTCAGATGTTACTGTCTATGGACTTATGAACTTTTGGGACTTTTCCATCATTGGACTTGCTGACAGTTGCTATTTGCCTTAGCAATATTAGTTTTATGTTTTATTATTAGCTTATGCTTTATGATCATGTAACCTGTTGCCAAGACATTATCTCACCTCCAAACTCCTAAGTCAGGAACATTGGCTCCTCCTTCCCCAAACCCCCCCTAACAAAACCCCTATGCTTAGATAAGATTTATTCCAGGTAAAAGAGGAACTTGCTCTCTATATAAACACTATGTCTTTTAATAAAATTTGTCCTGATTGCCATCCGCAGTCAGTGACCCTCCTAATACTAACTTTGGTGTCTATGCCATTCTTTCATTTCTTATTTCCTTGCACCGATCAATCCTGCTCAAGGACCATTCGGTGGCTTCCTGGCTTGTGCATCCAGGGGCCACGGCTGTCAAGCCGGCTCTCGGCAGGGTTCTCGGGGTATTATGGCATTGAGATGATCCCCCAAAAGCTCCATACCTTCTGTGAGATTGACTGGCCATCATTTAGTGTTGAATGGCTAACAGAGGGAAGCTTAGACAGGGACCTCATTAGGAGAGTCTACCTCATTGTTTCTGGCAGCCCCGGTCACCCCGACCAGTTCCCCTATACCGACTCGTGGGAGGCTATTATATGTACCCAACCCCCTTGGTTGAAGTCCTGTTTGGAAAACCAGAGTAGAGTTCCTTTGGCCCGAGCTGTGATCCCCTCACGAAAGCCGCCTGAGGACAAAACAGAAGGGCAAAAGCTGGTCTTGTCTTCAGACCCGGAGGAGATCCCATCCCCTATTCACCTATCTACCCACCTCTTCTGAGAGCCTCTGAGCCACCAGCCCAGCCCCCAGCACCACCCTCACCGGCCCCACCTTCTCCGCCCACCACGCTACCCCAGCCTCCAGTACCGCCCTCTGCGGTCCCACCTTCTCCGCTCACCACCTCCTTCCCGGACCCTCCTGCTGTGCTGCCACCTCCAGTCCTGACCCCATACAGGCCCACGAATAAGCAGCTGCAGAAAAAGGGCCCTGAGATTGTGCTAACCAGCTCCCCCTATGGGAAACCAGAGGCCTCGTCTACTATGATCAGGAAGGCCAGATTCAGGGAGGACAATGCATGTTTGTGTACCAGTCCTTCTCAACCACTGATCTCTTAAATTGGAAAAATCATACCCCATCATATACTGAAAGCCGCAGGCTTTGACTGACCTCCTTCAGTCAATCATGCAAACACATTGGCCCACCTGGGCTGATTGTCGCCAGCTTCTCCTAACTCTCTTCAACACTGAGGAATGCCAGAGAGTCACCCTGGGAGCAATAAAATGGCTGAAGGAATATGCCCCACTCAGGACCTTACACATTCAAGTGTATGCCCAGAACCATTTCACTGAGTAGGACACCCAGTGGGACCCCAATGATGACTGGGACTTCCAGATGCTGGAACAGTATCAAGAAGCCCTTATAGGAGGCGTAAAGGATGGTAGCAAAAATAGCATCAATATGAACAAGATCTTTGAAGTCCTCCAGGGACCCGAGGAGAGCCCAAGCCAATTTTATGAAAGACTCTGTGAGATGTTCCATCTCTACACTCCCTTTGACTCTGAGGCCGTTGAGAATCAGCACATGATCAATACTGTCATTGTCGGGCAGCCCCAGGGTGACATCCAGTGGAAACTTCAGAAACTGGATGGATTTGCTGGCATGAATATCAGCCAGCTCCTTAAAATGGCGACCAAAGTCTATGTCAACCATGACCAAGGGGTTCCTTGAGAGGCAAATCGAAAGATGAAGAAAAAGGTGGACTTGCTTGCTGCACCACTCGTTGAACAGCTGGGACCCCGGGAAAAAATGCCATCCCAAATCTGGGACTACCCCAGCGAGGGGGACATCAAGGGGAGCCACACACAGGGAGGCCAAGGCTGGGACACGACCAATGTGCTTACTGCCACCAACATGGCCACTGGAAAAATGAATGTCCTCAGCAGTTGGGGAGGATGCCAACAGGTCTGAATCCCTGGAGGCCAGGTCGAGTCACTCACGGCCATTACCAGCTGCCCCAACAAACGCCAGGCCATTCTGGAGACAACTTCATTGAACTCACTGGCATGGAAGAATACGGGGAAGAATAGGCCAGACCGGGCTTCATCCAGCTAAGCCCCCAGGAACCTATGATCTGAATGTTAATTGGGGGCCAACCTATTAACTTTAGGGTTGACACAGGTGCTGAACATTCCGTCGTGACATGGCCCATAGGACCCCTCTTCCAAAAAGAGGTCACCATCACTATGCCACAAGAGGACAAGTCCGTTGGCCCTTTTTACAGCATCAACAATGCACCCTGGGAGGCCAAGACATTACTCATCAGTTCCTCTACCTGCCAGACTGCCCTGTAGCATTATTGGGAAGAGACCTACTAGAAAAACTCCAGGCTCAACTCACCTTTAACCACAGTGACAATGCTAAGCTAACATTGGGAAAATCAGGGGCTAAGAATATGTCCCTCACCATACCTCAGGAGGAAGAATGGCGACTCTTTGGTCTTGTAGAAGAGGTCCAAGAGTGACTCGAACTCCCCTTCTACATAGGGAGTTTGGGCAGAAGACAACCCACCGGGCCTGGCACGACATGTGACCCCAGTAGTTGTAGAGCTTAAACCTGGGGCAGAACCAGTGCACCACAAGCAACACTACATCCCCCACAACGCTCGAGTTGGCATCCAAAAACATTTGGACAGACTCCTAAAATATGGGATTCTTTGTCCCAGCCAGTCATCTTGGAATACACCTCTGCTTCCAGTCCAAAAGCCGGGAACTGAAGATTACCATCCAGTGCAGGACCTGAGAGCAGTAAACCAAGCAACGGTTACTCTACACCCAGTTGTTCCCAATCCATATACGCTTCTGGGCCTCATCCTAGCTGAAGCAACCCACTTCACCTGCCTGGACCTCAAAAACGCCTTCTTCTGTATTTATCTGGTCCCGCAGAGCCAGCCACTCTTCACCTTCCAGTGGGAAAACCCTGAAAATGGGGACAAAGGACAGCTAACATGGACAAGGCTACCTATGGCTTCAAGAACTCCCCAACCATTTTTGAGGCCACCTTGGCTTCAAACCTAAAGCCCTTTCCAGCCAGCCAAACCGGTTGTGTATTGCTCCAATATGTAGACGACCTCTTACTTGCTGGGAAGAGCTACAATGACTGCATGCAGGGTACATATCACGTCCTTAAGCTTTTGTGGGAAGCAGGGTACAAGGTCTCCAAGAAAAAGGCTCAGATATGCCAAGACAGGGTCAAATACCTTGGCTTCCACCTGTCACAAGGACAACGCCAGCTCGGCCCAGAAAGGAAGCAGGCGGTACGTACCATCCCTGTCCCCACTACTCAGAAACAGGTCCATGAATTCTTAGGGGCGGCAGGCTTCTGTAGGATCTGGATCCCCAACTTCTCTACTATAGTCAAACCCCTTTATGAAGCCACAAAGGGGGGTGAACATGAACCTTTTCTATGGGAGTCTCCACAACAGAAAGCTTTTAATGAGCTTAAACAGGCTCTCATTCATGCCCCTGGCCTAGGACTCCCAGACATCACCAAGCCTTTCTTCCTCTACATACATGAACATATGAGAATGGCAGTAGGAGTCCTTACCCAACTGCTAGGGGACTGGCACTGGCCAGTAGCCTACCTCTCAAAACAACTTCACTCAGCCGGACCCTCGCCCGCCGCGCACCAGCAGCCACCGCCGACAGGGCCGCCGGGCGGAACCGCGTGACTGTGCACTGGTGGCCAGGCTGGCGCCGAGCGGACAAACAGGAGCTGGAGCGCTGCGGCCGCCACCTCCCGGCTGACCCCGCGATGTGAGGCTGTCAGAGATGACTCTGGTTCTGTCCATGAATAGATTCTGCAAGCCCATTGTCTCGGAAGGAGCTGCTTAAATTGCAGGGTACCAGACACTATGGGAGGCTGAGAGCTATGAAGGCCCGAGCCCCCCAGGGCCAGCCCAGGTTCCTCTGCAGGGAGATCGGGGAGCCGGCCCCCCGCTGGCAGGATCACATTACAGGGGAATTTCAAATCCTATAACAGCATCCAAGATCACATTCTTTAAGAGGAAGTATGTGGAAGAAGAGGATTTTCACCCACCACTCAGCAGCTGTAGCCATAAAACAATCTCAATGTTTGAGGAACGCGCCCACATCCTTTATATGTCCTTAGAAAAGCTAAAGTTTATTGATGATCCTGAAGTATACCTCCGAAGATCTGTCCTCATAAACAATTTGATGAAAAGGATCCACGGAGAAATTATCATGCAGAATAACTGGTGCTTTCCTGCCTGCTCTTTCAATGGCACCTCTGCCCAAGAGTGGTTTATGGCTCAAGACTGCCCTTACCGGAAACGACTCTGGACGGCCAAAGAGGAGTGTGAAAAGTTTCATGCCTGTTGCTTTTACCAAGAATGTGGTGGCCACTACCTAAATTTACCCCTTTCAGTCAATACTCATGTTGGAAGTACCTCCACCACTGCCTCCCCTTCCTCTTCCTCCTCTTGCTCCTCATCTTCCTCTTCCTCTCCCCCTCTGCCTTTACCGAGTTGTTCCCACCAGGTGGATTTTGGCGTAGGCACTGCCCCTATTTACAAGGGTGATGGCCAGATACCTGCCAACGAAATCTTTGTTACTAATATCAGGTCACTTGGTGTTCAGGAAAAGGCCAAATTAAATTATAAGAAAGCCAATAATGACACCAGCAGGGATGGTGGCCCCCTGAGCCATGAACCTATGGGAAACGACCTTGCTTTTGAGTGCAAAGGCCAATTTTATGATTATTTCGAGACTGGATATAATGAAAAAAACAATGTAAGCGAGTCTTGGAAAAAGTCCTTGAGGAAAAAAGGAGCCTTCACCAAGCAACAAACTGTGCTGCAACAAAAGGAAATAGACATGAGCCGTCTTGTCACCGGAACTTTGAAGCATGCCCAGCATGATCAATTAGCTCTCATAAATTTTATTTTGAATGGATTTTCTAGTTTTGTACAAACCGATACAATTATGCCATGAACATGCCGTGTCATTGTAATGCCTGGAGAGCAGACTGCATAAAACATCTGTATAGTAGGCATCAGCGAGCTACTTATAAATGTGGTGATTTTACCAAGAAAACAGTTGACTTAGTGCTTAAAAGTCTATCTTGGTTTTCTTCCAGAAAAGATCAGTAGATTAGATGGGGAGCGGGGGACAATGTGCCCTTGTGATATTTCTATTACCCCCAAGGAGCCTGTCACTAGCTAAGAGACTTCAATGTTTGCCAATTAATTAGGTAGATATTTGGTAAACAAATCACTATAACCAGCAAAGGATGTCTGCTTCGTCTATATGATACAGTGGTTTTTTTCTGAATAAATGACCGAAGACAGGGAGCGAGGTGAAATGGCTTCGTGATGCTGTTAAATATTTGTACTTAACAGTCTGTGTGACAGATGAAAAGGATGGACGGGAAATGAAACACACCCGTCTAGGGGCGAGAACAGCTCAGAGGGTACTCTATGAGCTTCCTCTTGCCTGTGATGGGGGGTGAGGCTTTTAGACAAGTGTTATACAGGGCGACTTTTGGTGCCTTACTTTATCTTAATTTTTGCCAATGTGAAAATTAAGGATAAATCAGAGTTACAGCAGGGATTTAACAAACAGGAAAAAACCCCCACAGGGTGGATCAATATTGTTTGGAAACCGTTCACTTCGAACTATTGCATTCAACTTTTGATTCAACATCTCTACTCTTCCATTAGTTTTGATGCCCAATTGCTTTTCAATTTGGCATTTTTAGAAAGGGATGGAGGAAACAATAGAGAGAGCTGTTGGAAACCAGCACTAGCTGCTTGAGCTTTTCTATGGCAATTGTCTGTTGCTGGGGTTTGGGTTTTTTGGGTTTTGGGTCACTTTGTTTGGTTTGGTTTTCTTGTCCAATGAAGTTCATGAACCAGTGGCATGCATTATATTTTACTCTGCTTTGCATCATTTCACTGGTTTAGATTATACAAGCATGTGTTTTTTTTATATGACTTTTGCTGCTGATTAAGAAGCACAATATTAATAAATGATGTGGTGATCAATAAGGTTTTTTTTCATCTTAAAAAATATAAAGATTTTAGGTTTTGGAAAGTTATTTTGGAGAAATGGGACTCAGTCAGCAATAGCTAGTGTATATTTGGTCAGCATTTTTCTCAACAATTTCTTTTAAATTTTACATTTGCAAGAGGGTTCAGAATGCCCCTCTCTGAACATCCTACCTTCCACTGTAGCCAATTCCTGCTGAAAAGCTGGGTTCCAGTTCTCAAGCTTCCTAACCGACTTGGACCTCCTTAGACAATACTTCACAGGAACCTAATGCCAAACTGAGGAAATAAGTACCGTATTTGCCGGCATATAAGACGACTCGGCGTATAAGACGACCCCCTAACATTTCCACTCAAAATACAGAGTTTGTTATATGGTCGGCTGTGTGCGATTTTGCGAGTGTGGTAAAATCGCATAACA